>NC_062217.1:105452397-105582222 GCF_902686445.1 Sciurus carolinensis
TCCTTTTTTTTTTTCTTTTGGTCAGTTCTATATCGTGACAGTTTTTTTTTTCTTTGATTTTGATCATTTTCACAGTTTTGAGAAGTACTAGTCAGATAAACTTTCCTTCTAATAGAGAGACATAAATGTGTATATGTATCAAATATATAATGTATAGAAATTTGTTCTTTTTATTGCCTAAGTGTATGGATGTGTATAATATATATTTCACTTAATGTATAATTACATAATTATTTATTCTTTACCAATGAGCTCTGAACATAATATATGAAACCTCTTGAAGTCTTAGCACTTCAGTATGTATTTACTAAAAATGAGAACACTCTTCTACATATCCATTGTATGCAATCAATAAATTAAATAGTATACTATTAGTAGCTAGAGACTACATTCAAATGTTGCAGAATTTTCAGATAATATATGTACGTCATAGATTCACATGTTACATTTAATTGTCATGACTTTCTAAAACCAATTTTAATAGTTTTACTTGAAATCTTAGCTAATCCTCAGTATTTCTCTGGCTTTCATGGCCTTAACTTTTTTAGTAACCAGAAAGATTATGGAATGTGTCTATCTCTGGGTTCACTTGATGCTACAAAAGTGATACCAGGCGCAATCTTCACTGTATGCAGCACATAGGACACACAATATCAATTTCTTTCATTGTTAGCTTTTAGTCAATTTTTTGACTGCTGTGACTAAAAGACCGGACCAGAACAACTGCATTGGAGGAAAAGTTTATGTACGGGCTCACAGTTGCAGAAGTCTTAGTCCATACAAGTCCTGCTATATTCCTCAGGGCTCAAGGTGAAGCAGAACATCATGGCAGAAGAGTGTGGCAGGGTGAAACAGCTCACATGATGATGAGGAAGCAAACAGAGAAACTCCACTCTCCATATACAAAATATATAACCTATAGCCATGCCCCCAATAAACTACTTCCTCCAGCCACAACTCCTGCTTCCAGATACCATTCAGTCAATCCCTATCAAAGGATTAAATTACCTATTGGATTAAGATTCTCACAACCCAATCATTTCTCCTCCGAATCTTCTTGCACTGTCTCTGTCCACTACTATAATTACCAAAAATTTGTACTTAAAAATTAATGAATGTTCAAGCCATTCTCTGAGAAACCATTTTAAGAATCTGTAAATATCTTGTTTCTCATCAAACTCATACCTATTATTTTTATTCAAAATTTACAAAATATCAATTTATTAAAAAGCAACTTATGAAAATATAAATTATAGCAATTATACATATCTTCTTTATTTTTGCTTCTGATGCATTTATTTATTTATTTATTGTTGTAAGCAAATGGTATACATGTTGTTTCTCTGTTTGTACATGGAGTAAGGCATACCATTTATGTAATCATAAATTTACATAGGGTAATGTTGTTTTTGATTCATTCTGTTATTTTTTACCTTACCCCCACCCCTCCCAACCCTATTTTCCCTCTATACAGTCCTTCCTTCCTCCATTCTTGCCCCCCTCCCTAACCCTAATCCTAACCCTAACACTAACCCCTCCCACCCCACATTATGTGTCATCATCCACTTATCAGCGAGATCTTTTGTCCTTTAGTTTTTTGAGATTGGCTTATCTCACTTAGCATGATATTCTCCAATTTCATCCATTTGCCTGCAAATGCCATAGTTTTATCATGCTTTATGGCTGAGTAATATTGCATTGAATATATATATACCACAGTTTCTTTATCCATTCATCAATTGAAGGACATCTAGGATAGTTCCACAATATGGCTACTGTGAATTGAGCAAATAAGAACATTGATGTGACTGTATCTCTGTAGTATGCTGATTTTAAGTCTTTTGGGTATAGGCCAAGGAGTGGGATAGCTGGGTCAAATGGTGGTTCCATTCCAAGCTTTCTGAGGAACTCCATACTGCTTTTCAGAGTGGCTGCGCTAATTTGCAACCCCACCAGCAATGTATGAGTGTACTTTCTCCCCACATCCTCACCAACACCTATTGTTGCTTGTGTTCTTGATAATCGCCATTCTAATTGGGGTGAGATGGAATTGTAGGGTAGTTTTGATTTGCGTTTCTCTTATTACTAGAGATGTTGAACATTTTTTCATATGTTTGTTGATTGCTTATAGATCTTCTGTGAATTGTCCATTTCCTTAGCCCATTTGTTGATTGGATTATTTGTATTCTTGGTGTAGAGCTTTTTGAGTTCTTTATAGATTCTGGAAATTAGTGCTCTATCTGAGGTATGAGTGTCAAAGATATTCTCCCACTCTGTAGGCTCTCTCTTCACAGTACTGATAGTTTCCTTTGCTGAGAGAAAGCTTTTTAGTTTGAATCTATCCCATTTATTGATTCTTGCTTTTATTTCTTGTGCTATGGGAGTCCTGTTAAGGAAGTCTGATCCTAAGCCAACAAGTTGAAGATTTGGACCTCCTTTTTCTTCTGTAAGATGAAGGGTCTCTGGTCTGAATCCGAGGTCCTTGACCCATTTTGAGTTGAGTTTTGTGCAGGGTGAGAGATAGGGATTTAGTTTCATTCTGTTGCATATGGATTTCCAGTTTTTCCAGCACCATTTGTTGAAGAGGTTATCTTTTCTCCATTGCATATTTTTGGCCCCTTTGTCTAGTATGAGAAAATTGTATTTATTTGGGTTTGTGTCCATGTCCTCTATTCTGTACCATTGATCTTCCTGTCTATTTTGGTACAAATACCATGCCGTTTTTGTTACTATTGCTTTGTAGTAGAGTTGAAGATCTGGTATTGTGATACCCCTGCTTCACTCTTTCTGCCAAGGATTGCTTTAGCTATTCTGGGTTTCTTATTCTTCCAGATGAATTTCATAATTGCTTGCTCTATTTCTGTAAGGTACATCATTAGGATTTTAA
Organism: Sciurus carolinensis; assembly: GCF_902686445.1. Taxonomy (NCBI): domain Eukaryota; kingdom Metazoa; phylum Chordata; class Mammalia; order Rodentia; family Sciuridae; genus Sciurus; species Sciurus carolinensis. The sequence goes on from NC_062217.1 coordinate 105,455,285, forward strand.
TTGGAATTGCATTGAATCTGTATAGAACTGTAGGTAGTATGGCCATTTTGACAATATTAATTCTGCCTATCCAAGAACATGAGAGAATTTTCCATCTTTTAAGATTTTCTTTAATATCTTTCTTTAGTGTTCTGTAGTTCTCATTGTAGAGTTCTTTCACCTCTTTTGTGAGATTGATTCCCAAGTATTTTATTTTTTTCGATGCTATTGTGAATGGGGTAGTTTTCCTAACTTCTCTTTCTGAAGATTTATCACTTATGTATAAAAATGCATTGGATTTATGAGCATTAATCTTGTAACCTCATACTTTACTGAATTCACTTATGAGTTCTAAAAGTTTTCTGGTGGAATTTCCGGGTTCCTCTAAATATATAATCATGTCATCAGCGAACAGGGATAATTTGAGTTCTTCTTTTCCTATTAGTATCCCTTTAATTTCTTTGGTTTGTCTAATTGATCTGGCTAGAGTTTCAAGGATGATGTTGAACAGAAGTGGTGAAAGAGAGCATCACTGCCTTCTTCCAGTGTTTAGGGGGAATGTTTTCAGTTTTTCACCATTTACAATGATATTGGCCATGGCCTTAGCATAGATGGCCTTTAAAATGTTAGGGAATGTTCCTACTATCCCTATTTTTTTCTAGTTTTTGAGCATGAAGGGATGCTGTATTTTATCGAGTGCTTTTTCTGCATCTATCGAAATAATCATGTGATTCTTAACTTTAAGTCTGTTGATATGGTGAATGACATTTATTGATTTCCAGATGTTGAACCAACCTTGCAACTCTGGGATAAAACCCACTTGATAGTGCAACACAATCTTTTTAATATATTTTTGTATGCGATTTGCTACAATTTTGTTGAGAACTTTTGCGTCAATATTCAATAAGGATATTGGTCTGAAATTTCCTTTCCTCCATGTGTCTCTGTCTAGTTTAGGTATCAGGGTGATATTGGCTTCATTGAATGTGTTTGGGAGGGTTCCCTCCTCTTCTATTTCATGGAATACTTTCAGGAGTATTGGAATGAGCTCTTCTTTAAAGGTTTTGTAGAACTTGGCTGAGAACCCATCTGGTCCCAGACTTTTCTTTGTTGGTAGGCTTTTGATGACCTCTTCTATTCATTGCTTGAAATTGATTTATTTAAGTTGTGTATGTCCTCCTGGTTCAGTTTAGGTAATTCATATGTCTCTAGAAACTTACTGATGTTGTTGAGGTTTTCTGTTTTGTTAGAGTATAGCTTTTCCAAAATAGCTTCTAATTATGTTTTGTATTTCACTCATGTCTGTTGTGATATTTCCCTGTTCATTCTGAATTTTTCTAATTTGAGTTTTCTCCCTCTTTCTCTTTGTTAGTGTGGTTAAGGGTTTATCAAATTTGTTGATTTTTTTCAAAGAACCAACTCTTTATTTGTTAATTTTTTCAATTGTTTCTTTTGTTTCAATTTCATTGATTTCAGCTCTGATTTTAACTATTTCCTGTCTTCTACTACTTTTTGTGTTGGTCTGCTCTTCTTTTTCTAGGGATTTGAGTTGTAGTGTAAAGTCGTTTATTTGTTGATTTTTACTTCTTTTGTTGAATGCACCCCATGAAATAAATCTTCCTCTAAGTACTGCTTTCATAGTGTCCCAGAGATTTTGATATGATGTGTCTTTGCTCTCATTTACTTCTAAGAATTTTTTTATTTCCCTACTGATGTCTTCTGTTATCCATTCATTATATAATAGCATACTATTTAATCTCCAGGTATTGGAGAAGTTTCTATTTTTAATTCTGTCTTTTATTTCTAATTTCAATCCATTATGATCTGATAGAATACAAGGTAGTGTCTCTGTCTTCTTGTATTTGCTAACAGTAGCTTTGTGGCATAAAATATGGTCTATTTTAGAGAAGGATCCATGTGCTGCTGAGAAGAAAGTGTGTTCGCTCTTTGTTGGATGGTCTAGTCTATATATGTCTATTAAGTCTAAATTGTTGATTGTGTCATTGAGATCTATGGTTTTTATTCAAATTTTGCTTGGAAGATCTATCCAGTGGTGAGAGAGGTGTGTTATAATCACCTAGTATTATTGTGTTGTGGTCTATTCAATTTCTGGAATGGAGAAGGAATTTTTTGACATACATGGATGAGCCAATGTTCGAGGCATAGATATTTATGATTGTTATGTCTTGCTGATTTATGCTTCCCTTAAGCAGTATGTAATGTCCTTCTTTATCCCTTCTGACTAGTTTTGGCTTGAAGTCCACATTATCTGAAATGAGGATGGATACTCCAGCTATTTTGCTGTGTCCGTATGCATGGTATATTTTTTCCCATCCTTTCACCTTTAGTCTGTGAGTATATCTTTGACTCACAGACTGAGACAAAGAGATATAACCTGCTACTTAACTGAATTCACTTATGAGTTCTATAAGTTTTCTGGTGGAATTTCCTGGTTCCTCTAAATATATATGAGATGTGTCTCTTGCAGCCAACATATTGTTGGATTTTTCTTTTTAATCCAATCTGCCAGTCTATGTCTTTTGACTGATGAGTTCAGGTCATTAACATTCAGGGTTATTATTGTGATATGATTTGTATTCCCAGTCATTTGACTCATTTTTGTTTTTTGACATGATTTGGTTTCTCCTTTATTTGGCTATTCCTTTAGGCTAGTTCCTCCTGTTGCTGATTTGCATCTTTCTTTTTCATTTCTTCCTCATGGAATATTTTGCTGAGAATGTTCTGTAATGCCAGCTTTCTTTTTGTAAATCCTTTTAACTTTTGTTTATAATGGAAGGATTTTATTTCGTCGTCAAATCTGAAAGTAAGTTTTGCTGGGTATAAGATTCTTGGTTGGCATCTGTTTTCTTTCAGGGCTTGGTAAATGTTGTTCCAGGCCCTTATAGCTCTTAGGGTCTGGGTTGAAAAAATCTGCTGATATCTTTATTGGTTTCCCCTTGAATGTAATTTGATTCCTTTCTCTCATGGCCTTTAAAATTCTGTCTTTATTTTGTATGTTAGGTATTTTCGTAACAATGTGCCTTGGTGTCGGTCTGTTGTAACTTTGTATATTTGGAGTCCTATAAGCCTCTTTTACCTGGTTTTCCATTTCATTCTTCAGATTTGGGAAATTTTCTGACATTATTTCATTGAATAGATTGTTCATTCCTTTGGTTTCTCTAAGCCTTCCTCAATACAAATAATTCTTAAATTTGACCTTTTCATTTTATCACATAATTCTTATAGATTCTGTTCATGATTTCTTACCATCTTCTCTGTTTGGTCAAATTTTGCTGCTTGCCGCTCCTTGCCGCTTGCTGCCAACCAGCGAGACAGATGACATGTACACTTCAGAGGTTCATGAATCAGCTTCCACTTTATTCAGATAACACCCTCAATATATAAGCAGTCTCATGCATATGCAGTTGTAACCAGATATGTTCATCCAATCCTATTAAAGGTCAAGTGATCACGAGCTCAAGGATACATCTAAGATATATCTGTCCACGCGCTAAGCAGCTGAACTAATTATCATACAGGCAATGGTAAACGCTTCCTGTTTTTCTCAAGGCACATTCAACACGCCCTTTGGCTCTCTGCCAGTCGCCATCTTTGGATGTATGTGGCATAACCTTGGGCCCCAGGTCTCTCCCGCCACAAAATTTGTTTTCAAGATTAAATATTTTGTCTTCAATGTCTGAGGTTCTGTCTTCCAGGTGTTCTATCCTATTGGTTATGCTTTCTATGGAGTTTTTAACTTGGTTTATTGTTTCCTTCATTTTTAGGATTTCTGTTTGTTTTTTGTTTTTTGTTTTTTTTTTCAGTATCTCTGTTTATTGAAATGATCTTTTGCTTCCCATATTTGCTCTTTTAACTGTTGATTGGTGCGATCATTTAATGCCTGCATTTGCTCTTTCATCTCCTCCTTCAATGCCTGCATTTGCTCTTTCATCTCCTCATTTGCTTCTCTGATTGTTTTAATTATGTACATTCTGAACTCCCTTTCTGACATTTCTTCTGCTGTGCTGTCATTGGGTTTTATTAATGTAGTATCTAGGTTTGTTTGGGACATTTTCTTCCCTTGTTTTCTCATATTGGTCAGATATCAGTGGGACTCTGAGATGTTGCAGATTTCCTCTATTGGCTTATAGTGTCCCTGTAGATTTCCGGTATATCACTTCCCAGTCTTCAGTAGCCTGAATTCTTGGAGGAACTTGATAATGCAGTGCTTCTGAAGAAAGCTGCCCATAGCCAGTTACTGGGTCTAGGGCTGGGGCTGGTTCTGCGTGGAAATCCTCTCACTGGGCGGGCCTGCTCCTAGAAGCTGGCTATAGACAGGGCCTTCCCCTGCTGAGGGAGCCGGGCTGCTCGGGGAAAGCCTCTCACTGCCCTACCCTGGTCCCAGAAGCCCCCTGCGGGCTGGGGCCCGTTGCTGGGTCCAGGGCTTGAGGTTGGCTCTGTGTGGAAAAACTCTCACTGGGCGGGCCTGCTCTGAGAACCTGGTTGTGGACAGGGCCTGACGTGGGAGGGAGCAGGGCTGCTTGGGGAAGTCTCTTGCTGCCCTGCCCTGGTCCTAGAAGCAACCTGCTAGCCAGGGTCCGCTGCTGGGTTCAGGGTTTGGTGTTGGTTCTGTGTGGAAAAGCTCTCACTGGGCGGACCTGCTCCAAGAAATTGGCTGTGGACCCCTCCTGGTGCCGCAGGGAGCCAGGCTGCTCGGGAAAGCCTCTCGTTGCCCTTCCCTGGTCCGAGAAGCTGCCCACTCTCGGCCTGCTGCCCGGGCGAGCTTCACCCAGTGGGAGAGACTCACCTCGCAGCTCTGTGTTGGTCCGAGTCTTTCAATACCTCCAGTTCTTGAATCTTGAGTTCTGGAGCGACGGGAGATGCAGTCACCCTCTAGTCAGCCATCTTGGATCTCCTGATGTATTTATTGATTTAATACATCTTAAGGCTTTATGCAGTGTTTATCAATAAATATGTGATTATTAATGTAGACATTAAAATAATGAAACCATGGTGAATTTGGTATTTATGAAATAATTTTCTTTCTGAGAAACAAATTATTTTTAGTAATGATAAAATATTTCAAATGATTTTTCTTAAGAGTTGATACCAGCTAAGTTGAGTTTCTCTTCTCTAAACTACCTCAAAAGTATTAATCCTTTGGACCAATAAGTGTATTTATTTATTTATTTATGTTTTATTATAACAGGTATTGAACCCAGAAGCACTTAACTACTGAGCCACACCCCTTGTCCACTTTTTTAGAAAAAAAATGTTTTTTTATTTTTAGACAAGTCTTGCTAAGTTGATTAGGATATCACTAAATTGCCAAGACTGGTCTCAAAATTGTAATCCTCCTAATCTCACAAGCCTTGAGATTACAAGTGTGGATATTCCAAATCGTATCAGTTCAGATTAGAAATAAAACTTACGTTTTGTTATATACCATATTTTGTTTCTTCTTTCAGTCTCCTTTTTCTGAAAATTTTATTAATTATGAACTTTTTCAAATAATATATTTCACAGTGTTTATGGACGAATTCTTTGATATCACACAATTTCTGCCATAGACCTTACTCACCAATCATTAGACTTATGACATTGGGCCTAAGCTTTCTTAGCCCATAATTTCTTAACTAAAGTAAACATAATAATAGTAAATGACATAAAATTGTATTGAGGATTAAAAGGGATAATGCTTTTAAGGTACTTATTTAGGATTTGATGAAATTCTCTAGCAGGTCACCCAAGTCTTGGAAATATTCTTTAAAAACAGTCATGTATCTGAAAACCAAGCCCCACATAGAAAATTCAGAGGTAAATTTGTAAATAGGCAGTAATTAGTGGAACATCACTGAGACTCCAACCTTTTCTCACAATGATGAAATTTCATTCTCTCTTATCCATTTTGAGCTTTTTTTTCCAATCTAGTTCTCTCAATTTGGTGACATTCTTTCACATTTCATCAAGATTGTGTCATCTTCCATTTAATATTAATATTTATATTTAATATTAATATTTTTGAACATTTGTTCTTATCAAAGTCATTCGGACACATGAGAAAGCGTAACAATGTGATTTTATACAAGGTTAAGTATTTATATATGTTTTGTAAATATTTTCATTAAATATCCACTATTTATAATTCTTCGGTATTTGTAAATTCAGGGTAGAATTAGGTAATTTTTCAAATAAATTATGTACACTTTTTAGAAACATAGCCCATGGAATTCACTGGAACTTCAGAGCCTTTCCCATTCAAATAATTTCCTTGAATGAGCAATATTGGTATTTAATTTTCAGCATAGAAAACACCTCAAGAAAGAAATCTGCCTTTAGAACTTATAAATTCAGTAGAATTGCTAAAAAATCAATATACAAAAATTAGCAGTATTTTATATACCAATAATGACTGACTTCCTGAGAAGGAAATCAAGAAAGTAATTTTATTCATAATAGCTACAAAAATTACTTCATAGGAATACATTTAAACAAGAAGGCAAAGATCTCTATAATTGCAATGTTAAAACATTGTTATATCCCATGTTAATGGATGGGAAGAATTAATATTGTTATCGTTAAGATGCCTATACTACCAAGAACAATCTGTAAGTTTAATGTAATCCCAGTCAAAATGCCAAAATACTCTTCAGAGAAATAGAAAGTGGGATCCTAAAATTCATATAGAACTACAAAAGATTCAGGATGACCAAAATGATCCTAAATGACAACAAACAAAAAGCTGAATGCTTCACCCCCCAAAAGAAAATATTACTACAAAACTATAGTAACCAAAAGAGCTGGTATAGGTATAATGACTGACACACAGGGCCATGGAACAGAACAGAGATCTCAGAAACTAATCCACGTACATAAGATGAGGTGATTTTTGACAAAAGCACCAGCACATTCACTGGAGAAAGAACAGTCTCTTCAATAAACTATGCTGAGGACACTGCATATCTGGAAGAATAGAACTAGATTTCTTTACTCTAACCATATACAAAATGAATCAAAGATCTAAATGTAGGACCTTAAACTATGGAATCAGCACATGAAAACATATTGGAAGCACTTCAAGGCATTGATATATGGAAAATCTTTTTAGATATGTCCCGCAAAGCACAGAGAACAAAAGTAAAAATAGACAAATAGAAAATAGAATTAAATCAAAGAAAGAAGCTTCTTTACAGAAAAAGAATCAATCAACAGACTGAAGAGATAACTTGTAGAATGAGAAAAAAATTTGCAAACTATCTATCCAAAAAGGGTTAATAACTAGAATATAGAAGACATTCCAAAAACAACACCCCAAACCCAATCATTTCAATTAAAAATGTGCTAAAGATTTGAATAGCCATTTCTTTTTTTAATAAGACATTAATTTTTTAGGTTTTTTCTTTCTTTCTTTTTTTTTTATAGTTTTTGATGGACCTTCATTTTATTTATTTATATGTGGTGCCAAGAATAGAACCCAGTGCCTCACACATGCCAGGCAAGCTCTCTACCACTGAGCCACAATCCCAGTCCAAATAGCCATTTCTTAAAAGAAGACATACACTTAACCAACATATATATGAAAAAATGTTCAATATCACCATCAGGGAAATGAAAATCAGAACTGCAATGAGATATCACCTCACCACAGTTACAATGTTCATTATCAAAAGAGACTAAATAAATAAATAAATAACAAAAACTGGTGACAATGCAGAGAAAGGGTAAAGTTTTTGACAAACTACAAATATAATTACCATATGATCTAGCAATGTTTCTACTGGGTTTATATCTAAAGGAAATGAAATCATATCAAAGACATACCTGCATGCAAATATTTTTGCAGCACTATTCATAATAACCAAGATGTGGAATCAAACAAGGTGTCTACCAATGAATGAACGAATAAGGAAAGTAAGGCATGCATATAAAATTGGGTACTTTTCAGCCATAAAAAGAAAAAAAATTCTGTCATTTGCAACAACGGGTATTTGAAACTGGAAATAAACCAGAAATGAAAAGAAAAATATGGCATTCTATTCATTTTCACAAATTAAAAGTGGATCTCATAACTAGAGATTTAGAAAGGCAGAGGGAGGGGTGGATGGATAAAAGTTAAATAACAGGATCCAAAAGCAACTGGAGAGGAGTCAGTTATCATTTCTAAGTACAGTAGGGTAACTAGGGTAATTATTGCTCCCATCAATATGTGATACATTTCAAAATAAGCACAAGAATATTAAAGCTTCCAACACATAAAAATGATTAATGTTTGAGGAGATGAAAGTTCCTATTATACTGATTTGAGCATGTTGCATTGTACACTATATCAGATTATCATGCTATATGACATAAAGATGTACAAATATTCCATCTTAATAAAGGTGGAAAATATTTTGATATTTTAATAAACAATTATAAATGAAAATTTAAAACTATAAACAAAACATTAGGTTGAGCAAATAAAGCTAGACACAAAACAGCACAAATTATGGAAGACCAAGAACAGGAAAAAACTTAATTATATTAATTGAAATAAAAAGTGATTGCATCTGGAATGATAGTCTCTAAAATGATAGAAGGGAACTTTATGGAATGAGATTTTGTTTAAGGTGTCTTTATATGAGTCAATCTGAATATCTAAAATATATTTTATTTTACATAAATTTTATTTCAGTAATTTAGTATTACCTAAAGTACCTCTTTTTTTGTTTCCACTTTGATTTTATTAAATCATTGCAAGATAACTTCTACTGAATGTGAATTCAGTGATGAGTACTATTTACAATCAATTCTAGAAAGATTTAAAACAGAATTCAATTGCAGTAAATTTGTACAAATGCTTGAGTAAAACAAACATTGTATTCAAGAGTTAATGTACAACCAACATAATGATGATAAAAAACAATGATTTGGTCCATAAATTATTATAGATTCTGAGATGATATAATTTCATTATTGTGAAAAAAGCTAAAGTTCAGTCATATCCTGCTAATAACTGCCTGTTTACAAATTCAAATCTGAATTTCACTGGTAGAAATTTTCTAGGTTTCAATTTTGCCACTGTTTGGGAAGTATATTTTTAAGGAAGGGATGATTTGTAAGAAAAGATTCATAAAATTATTTTATCTGAGGAGGAATTTAAAGGATGAAGTGTAGTTGAAGGATGAGTCTTTTAGATTTGGAAAGATGATGATTATGGTAACTGGTCATCATACCAGGTAAGTGTAGTGGAGAAAAGAAAACGATGTCTAATCATCCAGAAAGTAGGTCAATTTTCTGGAAGTACATAAATTAGTGTTTAGAATTTTTCAAGAATTTCTATAATGACTATGGGAGCACTATGGGTAATCTTCAAAGGATCCTGGAGTATGATTGAAGTACCAGAGAATTGTATGCCCTATGTTGCAACTAAATCAGCAACTGTTCTTCCACAGAATGCCAAACAGCAGGTACATAACATAGACCTAGATCAGTCAGATCCTGGGAGTCTACTCCTTACTTCATAAAAACCAAATATGCAACTACACTTCTCCTCTGAAAAGAAAATAGGGTCAAGGATGTAAGCAGAGTTCTTAAGAGCAGAGGAAAAGAATCAGTATTTTATACAAACACACACAAACACACACATACACATACACAGTTGTGTCTCATTATCCTTGGGGAATTGTTTCCAGGACACCCAGCAAATACCAAAATCTGCAAATGTTCAAGTCCCTTATATGAAGTGGTATTGTGTTTGCATAAAATTTATACATTATCCTCTGACTAATTTAAGTCATCTCTAGATGTCTTACAATATTTATACAATGTGCATGCTTTATAAATAATTTTATACTTTATTGATTCAGGAATAATGATAAGGAAAAATGTTGGTACATGTTCAACACAGATAGAAATATTTTTCCCTCAATTTTTCCATCCACAGCTGATTGAAGCCACAGATTATGAAACTCACAGATATAAATGGCTGATAGTATCTATATCTATCTCTACATCTACATCTATATCTCTGTCTACCTATCTGTCTATCTATTATCTGTCTGAGAAAGAGGGAGAAAGAGGAAGATTTATTATAAGAAATTGGCATATGCAATCATGAAGGTTAAAAAGTCCCAATGTCCAGTTAGCAAACTAGAGACCTGAGAAAACCAATGGTACAATTCCAGTCTGAGTCTGTAGACCTGAAAACCAAGAGATTTGATCAATTAAATTTCACTCAGAGTCTGAGTGTGCAGGCAGGAGGAGGTGATGTACCCATTTAAATTCTTCTTATTGGAGCTTCAATATAATGGATGAGACCTGCCCACACTGGGGAATGTATTTAATCCACCTATTTCAGACTACTTATTCAAGTGTTAATCTCACTCAGAAACACTCATATACATACTCTGAAGAATGCTTAGGCACCCATGGCCAAGTTGATACAAAAAATTAATCATGCTATTGTAGTTCTGGGGAAAAGGCCCCAGTCCCAGTGCTTCCAAAAAAACAGGCTTGGCCACCCATCCCAATATGCTAATCAAAGAGACTAGCAGTGGTGAACCTTAGGAAACCAACTACCATCAGTATGGCCATTCTGGAAAAAAGAGATATAGGGTTACAGTGACCAAAGATCTGCTCTCAAGCAAGTGACAAAACCTTTGAGCTTTTATATAAAGAAGAAAATAGGCAAAGGTTAAGGGCTTGCATGGTTGGAATTTAGCTAGCTGGTAAATTTGGTTATGTTGGCTAGGCCTCGATATGATTATTGTCTCAGGAAAGGTTCTGTGGCGTTCTGGGAAGGTCATTGTCATGTAAAGGAGCTAGTTGTTCCCATGATGAGAATGCTGCCCTTCCTTAGGTGGGTAGCCTCAGTTTCATCATGGATGATTACTCCTGCAAGAGTGGGGTGGCAGCAATCTCATCAGGTTGATTTTTGCACACACTTGCTTGGGAGTAGTTTCCATCTCTTGTCATTCAGGATGTTTGTAGAACAGGCCTGTTGTCTCTGGAATCCAAGATAACTAGAGAAGAAAGGTGCTCAGGGGAGAGGGGTGAACAATATTAAAAAGGAAAAGGAATCAGGGAGTCAGAGAAGGTCAAAATGGAGTTGTTGACATCAGTGACTGGGCCCTCCTTCAGTAAAAAAAAACAAGTTGAACTCATGCCATACAAATGAAAGATACAAATTATAAAATTGAGATCTCATTGCTAATTAAACAGTAAGGTTTCCAGTTTTACTAGTAGCAATAATTTGTACAGAATATCACCTGTTGCATGGGTTTTCTTGAGAGGTTAATTGGCATAAGATGGTCATGTAATACTATGATAGATAAATAATATTGATAAATGAAAAGTTTGACAAGTAATCCTGTTTTACTAAAGGTAGCACCCTCTTTTGATAATGTCTGTTAGTAAAAATATATTACCTGCTGCCTTGAGAACATTTCTGTCATTAAGTCATTATTATGTGACAAACATCATGTAGTACTCAGTTTTATTTCAGTTTATTAAAATAATCATGACCTTTCAGATGTTCTCTCTCAATTTGCATAGGGAGGGAGAGGAACAGAACACTTGGATTCTTAAAGAAACATATGAAGTAGAATCTCATCATCCTTTTTAGTCATCCTTTCAGGGTAACTTTTTCTTAGGGAAGTTTCCAAAACTAGATAATACTATTTTATGTCAATTGTTTTCCAGTTGAAACAGTATTATTTAAATTACATTTATTACATAATGTCTTTGGAATTATCCAAAGTAAACCCCTAAGTATTACCACAAACCAACTCAAGAATGGAACTACTGTCAGATTTTAGGAAGGACACCTTCTAGTCACTGAACCCTTACAAATGTCTCACCCCATGATTAGCTTTGCTACTTATGAACACTAGAATAAATGAACCAGGCAACATGAATTCTTTTCACGTTAGCATTTTTTTTCATCATTATGTTTATGACTATACACTGATACTGTAGCAATATAGTGGTCAATGGTATGAATATTCTTCAGCTTATATGGAACTTCTTAATTGTTGATAGACATTTCAGTTATTTGTAAATTTGGGATATTAAGAAAACTATGTCTAGGTACATTCTTCCACAGGATATTTCATTGTACATGCACATATTCTTGTTTGGTAAATACAAAAGAATTTTAAGAGAAAATTCTGAGTCATAAGATATGTACCATTTTAGAATAGTAGATAGTGCCTAAGACTTTCACAAAGTGGCTAGGTAAATTGATTCACACTTGTAGTATAACAGAGTTCCATTTGTTCCACCACAGTGCTTTCCTTATTATTAGTTTTAGTCAGTCTAATGGAGGCATGGAAATGTTCTAATGGCATTTTAATTAGAATTTTCTGATGTCTATTGAAAAGAAGCATTTCTTGGCTGGGTGCAGTGGTTCATGCCTGTAATTTCAGTGGCTCAGGTTGCTGAGACAGGAGGATTGCAAGTTCAAAGCCAGCCTGAACAACTTAGTGAGAGCCTGTCTCTAAATAAAATATAAAAAAGAAATGGCAATGTTTCACCCCTGGGTTTAATCCTCAGTACCAAAAAAAAAAAAAAAAAAAAAAAAAAAAAAAAGAAAAAAAAAAAGGAGCATTTCTTACATGTTCATTGGCCATTAAACTATATTTTTTCAACAAATTTCTTTTTCAAGTATCTATTATTTTTCTAACTGCATTATAGGGATTCTTTATATATTCTAGACAAAATGTGTTGTTGAACATATGTTCTGCAACTATACTGATTTTGTATCTAACGTTTTTGCAAGTTCTTATTTTTAATGTAGTATAATATGTGAGTTTTTTCAAGCTTTATGCCCTGTTGAATAAATCTCTGCTGGTTGTCATGTTGTGAAGATATTATCTAATGTCTCTTCTTGAAACAATATCTTGTAATTTACATTTTTATCTATAGTCTACTGAAATTTAGACTTATGTATGCTGTGAAGTAGAAATTGACATTGATTTTTTTTTTCCTTATGGATATGTAATTGGCCCAGCATCTTTTAGTCAAATAACCATTAGATTCCCATTATGCTGAAGTGTTGTGTTTTCTGAATCAGGTAACACTATATGTGGGAGTTGTTTCTGGACAAATTCTATTGTACTCTGAATATATTTATTTACTCCTAAGTCAGTATCACAGTGTCTGCTTTTCTAGAGCTTAATAGTGAAGTCATGAAATCTGAAGAGTAAGCCTTCATTAAGAGTAATTCTTCATTAAGGTAGTCTTCTCTATTGTTTGCCCTATATGTTTTTATATAAGTTTTATAATCAACCTAGAAAGTGCCTCATCTAAAGATGAACTTTGGGAAAATTGACATCATAACCTTATTGAATCAGAAAATTTATTTATATAATGTCCCTCCATTTAAATAATTCTTTAATAAGCACCCCAAATATAGATCTAAACTGTCCCTCAAAAGTACTTCAATTCAATTTTAACATTCACAAGAAAGAAATTGAGTTTCAAAAGAGCTAATCAGGCATCCCAGTAGTTCTTATAGTTTAGAGTCTTAAATTCAATCCATTTTGGATTGATTTTTGTACATGGTAAGACATAAGTTTCTAATTTCATTCTCCTGTCTTTGGTTTCCACGGATACCATTTATTGAATAACATCCTTCTCCACTGTGTGCTTTTGATACCTTTGCCAAAACTCAGTTGACAGTAACTATGTGGGTTTATTTCTGGGCTCTCTATTCTTCTTCCATTGATCTGTGTTGTTTTTTCATGTCAGCACAATGTAGTTTGAGTTACTATAGCTTTGCAGTGTATTTTAAAGTAAGGTCTTGGATGATTCCACCCTTGTTTTTTTTTTTTTTTCTCAAAATTGCTTTGTTTATTGTTATTTTCTGGTTCTATATGACTCTTAGGATATTTTTTCTATTTATGTGATGAATGTCATTGATATTTTAATGGAGATTGCATTGAATCTGTAGATTTTTTGATTAGGATGGACATTTTAACAAAATTATTCCAATTCATGAATACAGGGTATTTTTCCATTTGTGTTTTTTCGATTTCTTTTGTCAATGCTTTATAGTTCTTTATAGATCTTTCACCCATAGGATAAATTTATTTTCAAGTATTTTATGCTTTTATATATATTGTAAATGGGATTTTTTTCTCAATTTCTTTTTCAGATAGTTCACTGTTAGATTACAGAAAGGCTACTGATTTAACAAATAATAGATCATAAAGTCATTCTTCCTATTTAACTAGAATTGCCTGCTTTTGAACAGCTTCCTAAATCCATTACTCTTAAGCACTCCAGCTTCTGTTCTATGAAATCAATTCTATTTTCTGCTTCTGTGAAATCAACTTTTAGATTCTACAAATGAGTGAGATCATGTGGTATTTGTCTTTTTGTGCCTGGCTTATTTCACTCAACACAGGGGCATCCAGCTTCATTTGTGCCTTACAAATGACAGGATTTCTTGTCCTTTTATGAATTTATAACACTTTTTAAAAATCTATTCATTAGTTACAATTAGTAACAATATGTTGATTTCATAGCTTGACTATTGTGAATAGTATCCCAGCCAACGTGAGAAACATTTGTTTTCTTTCGTTGAGTTGTTTGGGTTCCATACATATTTTAGATAGTAATCCCTTATCAGATGTATAATTTGGAAAGATTTTATCCCATTCTGTAACTTGTTTCATTACTCAGTTGATAGTTTTCTTTTACTGTACAGAATCATTTTAGTATAATCTATTCCCATCTGTCTATTTTCCTTTAGTTGCTTATACTCATGGATCACATCCAAAAACTCATTGCCAAGACTGAGTTCTTAGAGCTTTCCCCCATATTTACATTTAGATGGGAGGAATGTTTAAGGGATCTGTTGTACAGTTTGGAACTATATTTAGTGACAGTATGTTGTATTGTTGAAAAATTCAAAGAACATGGGTATTTAATGTTTTTACCACAAAAATTATAAGCATGTGAGGTAACAAATTTGTTAACTAGCTATATTTAAGCCCTGCAAAATGTTTTCATATGCTCAAAAATGTTATATTGTACATTATAAATACATAACATTTTATCAGTGTAAAATAATTGAAAACAGAAATCATAGAGCTAAGTAGAGACAGACAAAAGTCAAACTTAAGTCTCTTAATTTCTAGTTTATTGGGTCTTTTAACCCAATTCAAATCATAATCTAGTTTTGTCTGTTATGTATAGCCAATTCTTATTGTGCACAGACTCCTTTGCAAATTGTCTAACTAAAATTTATTTGTAACTACAAAATCAATTCTTGCCACACTTTTAAAGTCATTCGCAGATATGCACAGTGGTGAGAATTTTGTCAACAGTTGCACCACTTTCTGTTTAAAGTCAAACAAATCTATGTACTGCCATCTCTTCAACTCTCATGCCTCATGAAGGTATCCTTTTTATAATTTATTTAGTGCTATCTTTTCATATTTTTGTAGTCTTTATTATTGTTGCTATTGGTGGTGGTGATGATTATGTTGTTTGAAATGCCCCCTTAGTGTACTGCTTAGGGACTGTCAAGTGTTTGTAACACAAGACTGCTGTAGGCTTTGTGCAGAAAATGTGCAGTTTAGAAAGCTTCATTCAGGCATGAATTATATTTCATCTCTGCTACCTCAGAGATGAAAGTTAATGAATCCAAAACATGTATTAAATATCTTTAAACAGAAACACAAAACAAGGGTATGCATATATCAGTTGATAAAAATATTGAAGCCAGAGACTTGCAGAATCCATTCCTGTATTTCTCAAGGCTCCTAGGTTTAGTATTCACTAATGCAATGTCTGTGTTGATGTTATGGAACTTAACTACTCCATCTAATGACATAACAAACTGGATTCATATCGAACAATGAATACAATAATTCTTTGGGAATTTTTCATGAGTAAGATTAGAGTACTCTGTGGGGGGCCTCTCTGCCATATCCCGTGTGGCTGAGAAAAGAGTTAATTGCAGGAGGATTATGTTGACTATAAATCAATTACCCATAAACTTATCTACTCAATAAACACACAAGAGCCAATACTCTTTTTTAAATGAGAGGGTCCATGACGGGTCTGGCCACATGAGCTCTGGTCTCTAACAACATGGAATAGCCCAACTCTCTTTTATTTGTACACACACAGGTAAAGGGGGCAAGACTGGAAGGAGCTTCTTCTGTGGTGGACAGGATAGGGTGGAGTTAGGGGAGTCATTCTCTAAGGGGAACCAGACAGGGAACCTTCTGATTCTGCTAGATAAGGATGGCTTCCCACATCACTCTCTTTTTGGAGTAGGGTTCATAAGTTTTGAGTTGTTTTAAGGAAATATTTTCCACAACTTATCTGAAGAGTAAACTGAGAAATTCTCACCATTCATGTATATTTACATTCTAACTTCTCTTACTTTTTTTAAAAAAAGAGAAATTGTTTAATTTTGAGACAAAATATATCAATTCAACATTACAAATAAAAACTAATTCTCTCATCAACCCTAGAAATAGAAACAATTTTTGAAAATTAAACACTTTAATACATAAAGCATAAAAAAAGTATATATAATCATATTAATGTGATGTTTAGATATATGTTTATGTTGTATAAAATTTAAATAAGGTTAAACATCTCAAATATTAATCATTTCTTTATGGTGAAAACTCTTATTATTAGCATCTTCTTTAAGTATTTTACTATTTCCTTGTGATTTTTAAAATTTTAAAAAAATTTTTACTTTTGAATTTATCTGTGGTTTATGTATTTCCCAATAGCTGTATAACTTATAATAGTATTTGTGGAAGAAAATATGAACTAAATAAGCAAGTAAAACCTTTGGGCACCTGTGCAAGCCCATCATCATCCCTCACATAGCGATGAAAACATAATTTAAATCTGAGACATCAAAATGTTAAGGGACAGAGAAACTGGTCATCTGCCTGTCAGAGTGCCCTGAAAACTTTCCACCAAATCCTTTTTTCTTTCAATTATAAATCTTGTTTAAATAAAGCAAAACAGGAAAAAAGTGGTTTTAATAATAATGAATGGATATGAAAAAATCATTCTTTTAGAAAATTGTCATTTAAGGTAATACTAACTTAGCTAGCAGAATTTTTTAAGTTGGGGAAATTGCCTCTGTTGTCTTTGATACCCTTTCTGCTTACTTTTTCTTCAAAGCCATTGCTTCCCTGGCTCTGATCCACCTGTGAACCCCAGGATATTTAATATTCTGGAATGTGACCTGAATTTCTCTAGGGTCTCCTATTCCTTCCCCACAATATACACTGTATTGCCTTCAGTTTGATTCCAGAATCTGACTCTAATATAAAAGTGGTCTAATGGTACCTGAAACCTCAGTATGTTCAGGATTTCCAGACACAATATCGTTCAATTTTTTTGGTTGTTTGTTTCACTTGTTCTTTGTTCTATTGTGTTTTGATTTTCTTTTTTTAGTTTAACTCCATGGTGTAGTTGTTTTCTTTAGCAACAATATCTATGATTAAATTATTTATTTTACTAGACATCTGGTAGCAATCATTGTCATCTAATTTTTAATTTTCATAATTTTAAAAATCTAAATGAACCTGGGAGACATTTATATTATGTGAAATAATCCAGGCAAAAAAAGAGAAATATGCCACACAATCTCACTCGTGTAGAATCTAAAATGTTGAATTCATAGACATAGAATATAATGGTGACTATGGATACAAAATTCCAGTTAAGTAAAGAAAAGAAATAAGTTTAAGAGACCTTTTGTACATGGTGACTAACTGCAGTTTAATAGATTTTCAAAAATTGCTGAGCAAGTAGGTTTTAAGTGTTCTCAACACAAAATGAGAAGTATTTGAAATATAGATATGTTAATGAGCTTTGTTTAAACAATCCACAATGCCTACACATTTCAAAACATGTTGTACACAATAAATACAAATATACATATATATATTCACAAATTTTATTTGTCAAACAGAAGCAATAAACAAACTAAAAGCAGAGCTACATGAGTAAATTTTTATAAAAGAGAATGTTATCTTTTCTGACATTTTGCACATTTAAAAATACATTAAAAATGTCAATTTGGAGTCATTTAGTTAACTTAAATTTCTGTTTCTCAGTGTTTTTACATATGCTACTTAAACCACCTCTTCTCACTTCATTTTTCTGCTCCTTAAAATTTGCCTAAAGTTGCCTTTCAGGAGCAATAACTTTATAAATACCCTACTTCCTTATAGTTATAGTTTACTTCTTTAATCATAATTATATCCTTTCCCTAAATCAGAATTTACAAACTAGTGTAGTTTTAAGACCAATAGGAATGTGTTTGGTCCATTCATAGTTTAATTTTCTAAAATGTGTTGCCAACTTTAGAATCAATAATCTTCTTATAAAATTAGAATATTAGATGAGTTAGTAATTTTAGCTCCATAGTCCATTATGGTAAAAATTTTCTAGGGCTGAATAGCAGTTACCAACTTAGAGAGGGCCTTTGTTCACCTTTCCCATCAGACTTTCTTCCTGCATTTATATCACCTGATGGATCTCTGTAGACATTTGAATTTGTAGCCCCTAAAAATGTAAGTGAATTAGATGATCTCCTTTTTTTTAATTCTTAAAATATATGTCCATGATGGAATCCCGTTCAATAATTAACACAAAAAACCTGACAAACAAAAATTAAGTCTCCGCTCTATAGAGGTACAGAGCTTATATTTATTGTTAAAATGTGTTAATTTACTGGGACAGCACAATGGATAGAGAAGTGTAAACTACAGAAACAAATAAAAAAGAAGGTCACTATATTCTTATTTATAGTGGCAAAGACTATATTAGGAATAGTCTTGTTTAAGTGATAGCTAATTAAGTTGAAACTTAATTACTGAATAATTAATGAGCTAAAGCCTGAGGAATGGGAAGGGAGAATTGACAAAAATATATTGTGCAAAGATCTATAGGTAAGAGAAAATAACAGTGACATTCTGGTGGAGATTTTAAGAACTAAGGCTAATCATTAAGGCCAAATGCCCTACATGATTTTACATGTCAATATACATTGTTTAATTGTTATCATTTTAATTAAAAAAAAGTGACTGACTTCTGTCCAACTCCTGTCATGAAATGGTTTCTTACACAACCAATATTAGAAGTTCAGAAGAAACTCACAGTTTCTTCCTCTAGAAGGGTAATCATTGTTCCCAATTTCTCTTCCCCAAACTCAATATGTGCATATACTTACCAACCTGGATTTTGTGACTGTCTCTGAAACGGATTTCAAATCTAAATTAAAGAAACTTCCTTGTATGATTGAAATTCTAGCATGTAGACAATTTATTGTGTCAAGGTTTTTCAAGAAAAACAAATGCATTCTCTCCACAGGTTTTAAGATGCTAATGGGTATAAATTGGTCCAAATGTGCTTTACACTGAATCCTTCTATTTCTTTACCTGAAGGAAGGATCAGGAAGTTGAAAATTTCAGACACTGTAAAAACTCCTATGTAAGATTTGCAAGTGTGCTTTTTAAAAATATTTCATATCTATGGTTGTTGACAGCTGTCTAGTCTCTTCCTTTGTGTAACAGAGGGCTGGCTTTTGTGCTGTATACTAGATGTGCAACTGACGAAATGAGAATTGATGTTTTCTTTTCTTTTCCTTTCAGTTCACTCCAGTTGGTACCACCGTATTTACAGGATTTTCAGGATACAATGGAGCTACTGACATAGATGATGGCCCAAATGGACAGATAGAATATGTTATTCAGTACAATCCAGAAGATCTGGTATGTAAATACCCATATGCAATGTGATTTCACAATGAGGAATAAAACTAACACTTATTTCAACTGACTTTTTTTTCCATTTTCTGTTAGTTAATGGAACCACTTAAATTAACTATCATTAATATAAAAATTGACTTATTTTCAATATTTGTGTTGTATTTTAAGTTATCTTTGGTAGTATTTGTACATAAGAGTAAGATGCCATTATAGGCATGATATGTAAACATCTTTACTAAATTTCTTTTATAGGTGTAGACTTATAAGCAGTCTAAACATTCTAAACAAACCCTTCCATATCATTTAATCAATGTGATGCATATGCTTTTTGCAACTTGAAAATTAATGAAATAATGCCACCACAAACCACAAACACACACCAAATACATTGCCAGTGTTGAGAAGCTCTTAAAATCTCAGTTGTACCAACAGTGAAATCTCAGAGCAGGAAACAAAACCTCTAGGTATAGGCCTTTCTTGTTTGGGATTCTAGATCGGGTTTTAGGCCATGGAATCATTTATTCAAATGACATATTATGCAACACTAGACAAAATGTGAAATCTTCAAATGAGGCTATAGCTGTAATTCCTGCCTGCCCTTCATCTTCCCTCTTGGCTGTGGCATCTCTTCAGATTACCATGGGTTCCCCAAAACAGAATTAAAAACACTTCCTAAATGGTTTCTTATTCCATGTTTATTTCTTCTGTTTAATATTAGGAATATAAAAAGTTTTGAGGTTAACATAATACCCTTATTGTTTACCTTTATATGTTTTTGTAATGTTTAAACACATACAACACATAAAAACTCTGTTCAGCAGACACTTTATGTTATTTTGTTAACTAAATACACACAACACACATAAACAAAACTCTGTTGAGCAGGAAGGGTTTAAGAACTCACCAAAAATGTCTACCTCACAAATTTATTGTGAAAATTAAGTGAAACACAAAAGCACCTTTTATTCTCAAAAGCAAGTTGTCGTGGCAACTTTTCTTTATTGCTTAGGAGAGAAAACTAGGCTCACAGGTGAGGTGATTTGCTTGGTATTACACAGCCACTTCTGAGTCTCAAAGCCCAGTTTCAGAGGAGCATGTACTCCACTCATCCTCTACTGAATTCAAATGAAATAGATGTAGTATTATTATTAAAATTCTCAAAACATTTGAAAAATAAGAATGAAAAAAGAGGGGGTGAGGTATAGGCATAGTAGGGTCAAGGGAAGATTTTGGAGGTTGTTTTTTTTTAATATTTAAAAGAACTTTATTTGCTTACTTAGTACTTGATAAAAACAGTCTTTAAAAACAAAGTCTTATAAAGTGTATTACCTGAGAATTTTTCCTGAGAATATTTGATTTTTAATATTTAGTTTTTGGTTACCACTTTCCAGAGCATACAAGAAAGACTAAAATTTAGAAATGAGGTGCAAAAGAAGTTTTATTACCTCCCTCTCCCCATGAAAATCCTTAAAGCATATTCTAAGAGTAATAAATTCGCAGAGAAAAACTTCTGTTTCAATGAGGTCATTCTATTGTTTCCTCATGTAGTAGATAATGCAAGAGAAAAACTAATATTCTTGTCAAGATTTACATTGTTTTTAAAAAGGCTTGGTATAGAAAACAATACATTAATAAATAATTTGCAGTGCTTACTGAATTTTATTTAATATAACACAACTTGAAATATTAGTAATAGAATGCTAAAAAGTTGAGTCAATCAACCCTAAGAAGAGTGTAAGGTGAATTGAGTTCCATCATCCATCGATGCACAGATATTTTCCTCAGATTCTTTCTCCATGGGGCCAGCTGTATCATGTGCACCTAGTTTTCCTTTCTCTCCATCAGTCAATAAATGCATTGAAAATTCAGTGCCAAGTTCAGTATGATTTCATGATTTTTTTGATCATCAAAATGCAAAGGAAGTTTACCTATTAAGAGATAAATCTATTATCAAAACCATTAATACTATTATAAACATAGAATTTTTTTTTCCTAGAACAAGGAGACAATCTGATAAATAAAAAAAAGTAAATGATGAATTAGGTTCTCCAGAACTTACAGGCCTTCATTTGTTTGCATTACAAAGAATGAATTTTATATTAACCACTTTAAATAATTGCTACAGATATTGCCACATCCAGCATATGTCTATTAGGATTGTTTCTTTCAATTTATAATTTTGAAATTTTTTTCCTAAAACAGCACTGTTTGCCTAGCATTCATACTGGGAAGAGATTAGCAAATGTTTGTTCAGTATCTACTACCTCCAAGAACAATGTTTTAAGTTGAAGAGGAAATTACAAGATTGTAGAATCTAGTAGTCAATAAATGGGTGCTCAGTATGCAATATTTGTAACCTTTCTGTAAGTTTAAAATTTCAGTAATTAAGTATTTGGGAAAAACCATCCATGGCATAGGAAATGAAACTGAAAAATAAGGAACTGAAGAAAAACGCTTCTTAGGAAAGAGTTATAGATTATCTCATGTTGTGGGGGCTAACCTAGAGTCACTGGCCAGCCTTCTCCATTACACCAGGGGTTAGTAGCCTGGCTCCTGGTCCCTAATGACATCTGGGACAATATGAGAGGTCATGACTAAACTATGTGCCCTGCTTTCACCTGCACCTCTTGGGTGATGATGGTTTCCTTCCACTAACTGACCTAAGAGGAAAGTGATCAGAATTTTTGTGGATTGCCTTGTTTCCTCCATTCTCTTCCAAACTTAAATTATAAAAAAAAAAAGAAAAGAAAAACACTTTTCTGAACTAGATAATTTCAGTCGCTTGTCAGGCTGAGACAGGCGGATCACAAGGGAGGCACTGAGCAACTCAGTGAGGCTCTGTCTTTAAATTAAAACGATACAAAATAGGATTGGGAATGTGATTCAGTGGTCAAGTGCCCCTGAGTTCAAAGCCCTTAGAGGGAACCTCTCAATATGTTTGAAATGAAACCAAGAGATGGGGATGTGTTGAGATTGTGACAGAGAACCTTAAGTGTGAAGTATTATACAAGAAATGAAATGGAAAGTACTTCAGAAGCAGAGGAGCAAAGGTCAAGAAAAACACTTTTCCATTGACGGTACCAAAGACAGTTGACTGCACATTCTATCGGAACCATTCACCTTGTTTGTGCTTTAGGTTTTCTTCTTTAATACTTAATATTGCATGCATGTGCCATTTTTTTTAGCTTACATTATATGATGGTCATTCCCTAACCCTTATTCCTCAAGTTATGAAAATGAAACCAGAAGTATAGAAGAGTCATTTCATGTATATGAGGGAAATATTTTTTGCATTGCAAAAAAAATTTAAAGGTTAAGTTGTAATTTAAACTAAAAAAAATTTACTTAGAAACTATCTTTTAGTTTTGTGAAGTTGAAATTCCTTTTTTGCTATGGAGTAAAACCTTCTGAATGCTTCCCCCTTTCAGTGATCCATGGGCTTGAAATCAAACACAATTATGTACCTTTTACTACCTACAGAATGGATAACCAATCAGCCCCATGCAGTTTTAAAATTACAAAAAAGAAAAATAAATTTTAGCAAGCTAGCACTACTGTAAAATAAATAAAATTCTCTGGGCATGGTCCTACTTCCATGCAACAAAAGAATAAGACATCATGAAAACACTTAACATGGGTTCTATTGGAAGAAAAAGCATTAATCAAGGCACATTTTTAGGGAGAGAATCCACCTTCAGCCATCCTAGAAATGTACTATAAACTTCAGTACCAGACATTTCTCTTAAGAGCAGCAAGAGAAATACCTATAATTCTATTTTCTGCCATTAATAAATCTCTAGTTTTTTTTGTTTATATTAAAAATAGCATAATGCACAGGGATGGTGGTGCACACCTGTAATCCCAGCAGCTCAGGAGACTGAGGCAGAGGATCTCGAGTTCAAAGCAAGCCTCAGCAACAACAAGGAGCTAAGCAACTCAGTGAAGCCCTGTCTCTAAATAAAATAAAAAATAATGGTTGAGTGCCCCTGAGTTCAATCCTTGGCACAAAAAACAAAAAACAAAAAACAAAACAAAACAAAAAAAAAAGTAGCCTAATGCTCTCCTTATTTCTTAATCTGAAAGTGTGATCACCTTTGGTTTTGGTAAGCACTGATATATATTTTTTTTCAAATTAGTCTCATGCCATATGATAAATGGTAGAAAGTGTAGATCAGACTGTCCTATGTTCTGGTTGTTTTCTTCCATCTGATGTTTTATTGTTCATTACTTGAAGACACATATTAGCTTCATTATCTCACAGATGTTTTGTTTGGCCACAAATTATTGTAAACTATTTTGAAGCCAATATCGAAACATCATGGAATTTTACACTCTAGGGTAGCTTGCTTTCTTCCTTCGAGAAACAGAAACATATTGACACTGCTAGTGATTTCCAATAACACAGTAATCTGACACTGTTAAACTCCATCACTCCTACCACTGGGCAATATGTATGTATACACCTACACCCCAGTTGCTTCCCTCATTTTTATTATCTGCTTCATCCTTGTACACAATTGCAAATGTCCCTTCTGTCACATAACAATGCAAAATATTAATTAATTTTTCCAATCATTTTCATCAGTACTTCTAATGAGAGAATTCAGTGGAAATATAATATTTCTTGTACATAATGCATCACTTTTCTCTGCTTTTAATTTTTTCATTTAATTGTGTGTGCTTAGCAACTTGACTATTGCATGCTAAGGTGTACTTTTCTTTATAATTATTTTTTGGAAGAGGGTTGCAGACTCTCTTAAGTTTTTGAAAGTCTATTTTTTATAAATTATCAGTCATATTTGTTTAATATTTTCATGCCCTTTTCCCTCTTTCCCCCTGCCCCCTGACTTCTCTACCTCTGAGACTAATTACAGGAATGGTAGCTATTTTGATATTGTTTCACAGCTTCCCAGGACTCTGTTTAATTGTGTTCAGTATATTTTCATCTTTTTTCTACAAACTGATGTTTTCTATTGATCTATTTTCAAAATTACACATTCTCTGCAATCTCCATCCTTTTGTAAAATATATGCAATATATTTTTAAAATATATTTGTAAAATATATGCAATATATATATGCAATATATTTTACAAAATATTATGTTCTTTTTATGTCGTTGTTTTTAAATTTGATATTTGTTCTTTTGTTCTAAATTTTCCACATTCTTAATAGTTTCCATTTCTTCACAAACTATAAGATTTCCTCACTTTTGTATTTATAGTGTATATCATCATTGCATTTTTTTCCACAGGTATAGTTATAATACCTGCTTGAATACCCTTGTTTGGTTTTTGTAATATGGAGCACATTTCCTTCCTCATCATACTGACTTGTTTGGAACTCTTGCTTGGATATTGTGAATATGATGCTGTGGAGAGACAGTTGAGTTTATTTCATTTCTCCGAGGTTTATTTTTTTCAATGTTGTTTGTTTGTTTTGTTTCTCATTTTAATGAACAATTTGGTTGAACTCAAACTGGAAGCTCTTTTACTTGAGTGTAGCTCAAATCTCCATTTAGCATGTATTATTTTTCATAGTTGATTTTATATAAACTGCCTTACAAAAGTATAGTTTAGAGAACAGGTAGAGAGTATGACATAGCTTATCAGTAGACTTTTATCCTACCCCTTTCTTGCTTTCTCCTTTCCAGTATTTCCCCACTCAATTACAGTCAACTTTGTTCTATCACCTGATGCTTCAGTCCATAAAGACTTCAGGCTTCCTATCAGAGTTTTAAGTATCAACATGGTGCTGAACTCAGCTTTCTCTCTGGCTAACTGCCATAAAACAGGAAACTTACTCATGTCATCTATTTTTCCAGGTGTCTACCTCCTTAAAAAACTGTCTGCTTTGGTTCTTTCTCCAAGGATATTGGCTTTTTGTTTGAGTGGTTGGTTGATTTTTATATTCTCTATATTTGCGCTTTTTGTTGAGTAAGAGTTAAGTTATATAGGAGCAGAATGATTATTTCCCAATGGGTTTATCTCTTCAATATATCTTTAGAAAACTAGTGTTTGTACTCATTTTGCCTTTGAACCATTCTGGCTTACCTAAGTAGCAAAATAGCAATGATGATACAGTAGCATTCCCAAATCTGAAAAACAAAAAGGAGCAGGCATCCATTATACCCATAACTGTGGCTCTCCAGTGATAAGCTATGGACTGATTTGGCACATCTACTACTGCATAACCAGAAACATGGAAATTTCA
Organism: Sciurus carolinensis; assembly: GCF_902686445.1. Classification (NCBI taxonomy): domain Eukaryota; kingdom Metazoa; phylum Chordata; class Mammalia; order Rodentia; family Sciuridae; genus Sciurus; species Sciurus carolinensis. Next base: position 105,481,218 of record NC_062217.1, read on the forward strand.
ATTCTATTTCAGGCTGTTTTCTCTATAACAAAGGGAAAAATAGAGAAAGTTCTGGACTTTGATATGTCTATTAATCTTTATACAAAAAAACCAAAAACAACCAATGAAGGAGATGATGCTTTTTAATACAAGTGTTACAGGGTGGGGGCCTTTAGGACCCTGAGGCAGTGTGAAGACCTCCCGCTTCAAACCCCAATGTTTGCAATCAAGTAAGTATTCAGATATGTCACTCAGAGTAGCAAGCATGAGTTTACTGAAGGGATAGAAGAGAAAGGGAACACTCTCAAGGGAGAGAGTAGGTACTCTCAGAGAGGAAACATACAGTGTACCTCTCCTGCATTCCAGTTTTATTTGGGATCCTAGAGAAGTTTCCAGACAGTCCCATCAGATTCACCTCTTGACTTCCGACTGATAACAAAATGACATCTGACTTTCAAGTCTCCACTGCAGTGACACCTCTGGGTCACTTTGGCCCATACTGCCTGGTTCTAATTGAATTCTTTATTGGGGGAGGGTGCTGGGGATTGAATTCAGGGGTACTCAACCACTGGGCCACATCCCCTGCCCTATTTTGTATTTATTTACAGACAGGGTCTCAGTGAGTTGCTCAGCACCTCACAATTGATGAGGCTGACTTTGAACTCACAGTCCTCCTGTCTCAGCCTGGGATTACAACCAAGGGGATTACAGCCATGTGCCCCAGTGCCTGGCTTCTAATTGGATTATTAAGGATAAATTCTTATAGATTTTATGGTTTGAAGGAATTGTCCTAATCTCCCTGAGTTTCAGGATCTGGTCTGTGAAGAGTCACAAAATCTCTCCCTTCCGGGTATCTTTGATTCCTCTTATTGACATTATTTCAGGACCTGCACCTCTTCTGCAGATAATAGGTAGTTTGCTGAGGAATGTGACATAGCCTGTCCATTTAAGCCAAGAATGGTTGCAAGTATATTACTTCTTGCAAAAGAAAGCTTGTGGTGGTAAGAACAGTGGGCCTATTTTATAGAATTACCCCTTCCCTTTACCTCATGTTCCCACCATTCACTTCTGTCTGTCCCTTATTACAAGAATGTATCAGAGGGTACCCTCATGCCAATATGTTCATTGTGTAAAGTATCAAAGAAGGAGAAATACATCTCTCAAAATTATGAAGTTGGGGATGCATCAAAGGTAATAATTATCAATAACCAGTAGTTTATCACCACCAATCCTTCAGACAAGTCTTAGGGACAATATAATGTATTGGTTGCTATAGAAAAAATTATAAAAAATTCAGTAACTTAAAACAACATATGTATTTATTTCCTTACAGTTTCTGTGCTTCCTTAGCTGTGCCTTCTGCTTAGGCTCTCATAAGATTTTAATCAAAGTGCTGGTGAGATTAATACTCTTAGTGAAGCTCAGCTAGAAAGTAATCCATTTCCAAAAAACTCTGATTGCTGTTGGAATTTGTGGTTGTAAAACATAGAACCTCACCTTCTTGCTCCTCTTTACCACAGGCTGCTATGGACTATTACAGGCTGCCCTGAGTTCCTTGCCATGTGGTCTGCATAAGTGCCAGTGCCTCAAACCTGCAAGGAGAGTATCTAGAGCTGGTCTGATTACAAGACAGAACTTCATCTAACATAATGTAATCATGAGAGTGACAGCTCATCTCCTATGCTGTATTATAATGCCCAAAAGCAAGTCAGAGGTCCTGCTCACACTTAACAGGAAGACATCATACAAAGGTAGAAGTTGCTAATCAGGAGTCAGATATGATTGTCACAAATACTATAATGCCAATGTTATTGCCATTTTTTTTGCATAACATGTTAACAGGATCTACTTTCATAAAGTATTTTTGACCCTTTTTTTTAAATTACAAAATAGAAAGGATGAAGGTTCTATTCTGATATTACAAAAAGGCAAATTTGCATTATTAGGGTCTTTCTTATCCTACCTATTTTTTCCTTATGACAGGATAGACGATTTATTAGGAAATGTGATGTGAGGAAGGAGGGGGCATTTTTATTATTCAAAATCATAAAATTTCAGTTATAACCAAATGTTGCAGACTCTTCACCATAACAAAGTTCTTTTATTTAATCCCTGAATAAAATAAGAATAGCTAAACTTGGAGCTTTTCTTTTTTTTGTCCTTCTTTTTATTGAAATTCAAATGATCTTTTAAAATAAAGAAAGAACAAATTCTGGAATAAAGGACTGCTGAACTGATTGACCCACTATAAAGCAAAGCACTTGTGCGATTTACCAAAAATTCCTGAATTATTTTTTTCCTTTGGAAATATTCCAAGAATGTACTTTTCTTGCTTGGAGAAAATTACTTGCTTTGATTAATAAAATGTGAGCTCAGAAAACCAAAGTACAAGTCATCATATCTCCTCCCACTGCTACAGAAATTGGAGAAAAAAATATTAAGGTGAACCATCCATTAGCCTGCGTGTCTGAACAACAAGAAACAAAGTCTATCTGCTGAAGTGCTAGATGTATAAATATGTGGATTAGGTATGAGATAACAATGAGGGCCTTTGTTCCTATAGCATAACCTATCCTTTCTTATTTAGAAAAAAAATTAGTAACTATTTCATTATAAAAATGATCTCATTTGTCAAAGAAAATAATTACTCAATGACATGTTAAAGTATGGTGAGAAAGACTTAATCCAGGACAATTGCAATAGGTATAGAACCACTGTAACCAGGTCTTACAGTGGAGAGAGATTGCACTCAATTCCAAATAAAACATGTGCAAGTCGGAATTTATAGGCAAGGAACAGGGTGGTGGTCCATGAATTAAGATTGTTTAGGAGGGATCATTAAGGGTGAGGGGAATTCTGGTTTAACACACTTAATGGGATTCTTGCAAAAACCAGGCAGGAGTGATCAGACATCACCTGGAGGACAATGGAAGATGAGGTACCTGATCAAATTCAGATATGGAGGATGATCAGATATCTAGGATGGTAGGGGGGATTCTTGCCCAATTGAGTTAGCAAGGTTATTTGCTAACATTGGACTTTATAAGGAAGTGCAGATGGGCTAGAAGAAAATTTTAGAAGACTAACCAAGGTTTGGCAGAACAAAAAATCTTAGTTTTCTTTTTTATTGAAGGGAAGAAGAGACATTCTTTATAAGTGTATTTTCTCATTCTGTCACCTATTGTTTATTAAGGAACATTTGGATCATTTGTTAGGACATGGTAGTAAAGGATATTAACTAGATGATGAGAGCAACCAACTGTTAAATGAGCAGCATTTAATGTCTGTGACATGTATACTATGCTCATTACAATTGCACAATATTGTTTTTGATGCCTTCACCTTTCTTGTTCCTTGTTTAGAAAAAAAAAAAAAAGAAGAAAAAGAAAAACGAAAAATTTTTTTTTGAATTTATCACATGCTCAACCAATCTTGCATTTTTGTGCAATGTTAAATGAAAAAAGCAAATATAAAAGAGGTATCATTCTGATATTTTAAATTCTACTCTTAGCAAGATTGACATAACTGTTCCTATAATTATTATTGTATTACTTCTCTTAATCTTTTTTTAATACAAAACTGGAAAGATATTTATTCTGCCCTTTAAGTATTTTAATCTAAAGTAATAAGGAGGAAAGGGATGACATATCCCTGTAGCAGTCTCCAGTGGACTAGAGCTACAGCACACCATTTCTCTTATGGACCACTGCCACCCAGAAAAGCACTGAGGTAGCAGCATGAACTCGCAGCTTCTGTTTTGGAGGTGGTACAGTAGTATTTCAGAGGGTGGTAATATCTTTTATCAATGCCTCCCAAGTAGATTGTCCTTTTTTGTATACTCGTGACTCCCTATAGCTTTAAGGGAATTGAGAAAAAATGAGCCACAATTTATTTTTTAATGTGTAAGCATGTAATATGTTTGAATTTCATGAGTCAGGAAGCTAAAAGCACAGTTCAAATGTAAAAGGTTTTTAACAAATTACCATCCTTTAGTAGTTCTGTATTTAAGTCGGTGTAGAATTTCTGATGTTATTAAAATATTTCAAGCTAAGCAAAAATAATTATGACTTATTTCTAGGAAACTAAATAGGAGAATTATGTTATACTTCAAAAATATTGTATATGGTATATTATATCCTGACAGTCTTAAATTCCCATCATATTTCTCTTTTTCTCCTGTTTAAATCATCTAAAATCTCTCCTTGTGTAACTTGGAACCTAGATATTTTCAGTCTAAGTCTATAACCTTTTAACTTTGGAACATAAGTACCTGTACGTCTAATTAAGCACTTCTAAATACAATTTGATGGACCATGAGTTAGAACAAGGTAAAATGAATTGCATTTTAATCTTTAATGCATCCTTAAATGCAAATATATGTTTGTGATAATTTTGCATGAAACATTAAAATATGATCAGAATGGTAGTAAGGGCAGAGTCTATGCTACCTACTGTACAAATCTCAGTTTGGTATACAAGGATGATATATTCTTGCTAAGTCCTCCATTTTTTGTGTCAGTAATCAGATTAGGGGAAACAGCCTATCAATGACAAACAACCTATAGACTGATCAGTAACTGGTGGCATGGTACCCTGACTTAATGAGACAAAAGCTAAAGGTTTAAAAGAGAATGTCAGGATAAAATTAATGCTGTTTATTATAAGTTAAGGGAAAATCAGTCTTGCTCAAAGTACGCATATCTCTAACCAAGAGCATAATAACTGCTAGCATGACCATCAGAGAAATGACTTTTTATCTAAACTATTACTAACTCACCTTCACATATATTAATAAAGAAGCTATAGGAAGATCAAATCATCTCTGGGAAATAGTTTTTAGGGTGTCAAGATACCTCTAACTAACTCTTTTGTGGGCACACATGTGGCATGGGAATTACATCTGCCCTCTACCCTAGTTCATGTTTTTTGATAGTGATAAAATTGCTCAACCTGCCTTACCCTCACTTTATGAAATAGAGGAGTGCGCCTTCTCTGATAGTTGTCAAGTCACCAAACCACTGGGAAATTCTGAGTGGACCTTTCTTAATGGAGGCCAGATATTTAGGGCCAGTGGGTGTCAAGAGATTGAGCCATAATTGGATTTCTTTTATTAAGATGGTATTGGTAGAGGTCAAATTTAAATTTTCATCACCTAAGGAAAATGATGCCAAGTTTGTGTCTTACAGAGTGTCCAAAACTATCAAAAGAGGGCAATGACTTTGCTTCACAAATCACTGAAGCAAATGGATATTACTGTTTCCCACACTCTTGGTGGTTCAAAGCTCTAATTTTGAAAGGAAAGAACAATAAATAGTAGAAAGGCAAAGTGCAGACTCACTGCTACTCCAGTTTTTCAAAGTCAAATCTGAACCATCTGCATCAGAATCACACAGTAGTTCTGTTAGAAATGCCAACTACTAAAAATTTCTGAAGAAGGGGGAACAGAGATGTATGTATCTGAATGATACATATCTGTTATATATTATAAATTTTGAGTGAATTGTTCCATTTCCCCATGGTCATGTCCTACAATAATTAAAAAAATAATAATAATTTTTCTATAAAATCTAGTTTTCTTTTTACTTCTTAGGTCAAACTTAAGAATACCACCAAATCAGGCATTTACTTAAAGTTGAACAATATTCATTTTACTAGAGAAAAGTTTCCTAAAACTTTATGTACATTATGCTCCTCTTTTTTGCACATTTTCTTCTATTGCTTTATTTAATTATTGGTCTATAAGTTTTAGAGAAAAAATAGATACTCAAAAATACTTGTTTAATCAATAACAACAAAATATTGAAAATATTTCTCAAGTTGTTTTGATAGAGATAGAAAAGGTAAGTATCTCTGTATCATAGACTGAGGCTCCTGAGGAATCTGTGAAGGGAAACAGGAAATACACAAATAATATGTTTTGTGTTTGGTTTGAAAAAATCATGCAACATCATATCAAAGACAATTCAAATTGAAAGACAGAGAAGATTTCAGAATAGAATTTGTAAAATTTACTACACAGAAAAATGAGCAATAGGGTGTTTGGACAAGAAAAAGAGAACAAATGACAGCTGTGAGAAGCTGTGGTTTATGTGGAAAAGTGAGGGGACTACAAGGTATGGAAACAAAAAGGAGACAATCATGCATCCAAGTGCAGTCAGTTGCAAAAAAACAGAAAACTAAATTAAAGATCACCAAACTAAAAAGGTCATTTATTGTCTCTCACAGTAGTTTGCTCAGCAATGGTATAAGTATCAGGGAATGTCCAACAACTCAAAAAAAAAAAAAAAAAAAAAAAAGCAAGATCCAGAAGCTTTACATTTTATTTTCTGCCAGTATTAGTATATTAATTACTTCTCCAAAATTAGTTACAGCAATAGTCTCAAAATGGCTGCAAAAATTTCAGATGTCTCTCTAATTAAGATAAATTATTCTTTTTGCACAGAATTGAATCACATGTACAATTCCAAAATAATCTCTGGTAAAGAGAATGGAATTACCATGTTTGTAGTAAGATCAGTGAAGTCTCATTCCATTAAGAGTTATAGCTTTCACTAAAATATACAGCCATCAGATATCCATTATCTAAGCTAATTTCAAATTCTGAGTCCAGGGATTAGGTGACCTCAGGGTAAGCTAAAAACTCTAGTTCTTTAGTCACTAAGATGTAACAACCTCATAATAATACATTAAGATATATTTTACAGTGTAAATGGCAATTATTTAACAAGACTTTTCCTGTAATCAATTTAAGTATTTAGAGTAAGTCATTTTATACTACCTTGTCACAATTGAGAGTACCACTCACAGGTATAAGCAATGCTAAATGAGCAAAAACTTAGAGAAAATGTCAAATGTCTGGTTTTAATTGTCAATATCCCTTATGATGCATTTTCTGTACTTATATTTAATAAATGTTATTTTTAAAATAACTATTAGAAAAAGATTTGCAAAACATAAGCAGAGAATAAATCATTTAAAAATGATTCATTGATCATGTATAGTATACTAGTATGTGTGTGTGTGTGTGTGTGTGTGTGTGAGAGAGAGAGAGAGAGAGAGAAAGAGGAGAGAGAGAGAGCGAGAGAGAGCTCACAACCATAGATATAGAAAGTTAATCTCTCCACATCCCATTGCTTGAATCTAGGATGAGAGACCAGTGTTGGCTGTTTTCTTACTGAGTCTTCCTTCCTGAGTGACTATTGAGAATACATTTACATTGTTTTGAAGGTATAAACACCATTTACACTGTTTTGAAGGTATAAACACAAAGAATTTTTTCTTTTCTTCCTTCCCATTCTTCTTTTCTCTCCTATCCTCCTCCTCTTTTTGAAGCAACTTAATATGGATTCAAACTAAGTATTTCCTTTAACGAACACAAGCACAACTGCATAAAACAAAGATCAGTTCCAATGATGGAAGTAAAACAATCTGTTTTACTTTATTATTTTATCAATATTCACAATGACAATAAAATGCAAGAGTGATGTAGATCTTTGTAAGGAAAACACCAGTCTTGTAAATTATTCTCTTAAGGGGTGAGTACACTTACACTGAGGGCTACTTAAAAGAGGAGGCACTTCAAAGATTGTCCTTATGACCTGCATGTTACTAGGAAGAAATGAGTCTCTGACAGGTTAGGGAACTTAACTAATGTGCTAAATTATGAGGCTTGAAAAAATAACCTTTAAGTTATTAAGTTGCAATATCATATTGTAATTTAGTGTCAGAAAATTCTTAGAATATAAAATTTGCACAAATGTTAAACAGTGAAACTAAATAGCAATAACAAATTGCAATATTTGAACTCTGATGTTAAAACAATTGTCAAAAGATAACAGGGAGATATCCAGGTTCCTGGACTTTGACTCAGGACTATTCCAGAGCTGTGGATGAGTAATCTTAATAATATATGGTAAATTATGGCAAGAATACTGTTTTAGTCAACTTTTTCCCTGCTGTAACTAAATGATCCAGCCATCACAACTGTAGAGGAGGAAAAGTTTTTTGAGGGCTCACAGTTTCAGAGGTCTTAATCCACAGAAGGCCAGCTCCATTCTTCAGGGCTCCAGGTGAGGCAGAACATCATGGGGGAAGAGTGTAGCAGAGGGAAGCAGTTTGCATCATCAGGAAGCAGACAGAGTCTCCACTCAACAGATACAAATATATGCCCAAAGCCACACACCAATTCCCACCTCCTCCAGTCACACCCGACCACTTCGGTTATCACTCAGTTAATCCCTATCAGAGGATTAGTTAACCAATTGGGTTAAAACTCTCACAACCCAATCATTTCTTCTCTGAACCTTCTTGCACTGTCTCACAAGTGAGCTTTTGGGGGATACCTCACATCCAAACCATAACAAATACTATATTACTGGTTATCATCTCTGGTGAAATCTGTTGATCAAAATAAAATGTTTTGAGAAATAATAAGATTATTAATTATGAAACTTAAACTCACATTTCATTCTCAGGTAATAAACATACCATCTACCTTTCAAGAGGACTAGTCCACAATATCAAACTATTTCATCATGTATTCAACTGATCTAAACTTTGTGTACTTAATATTTGCAGACTTCCATTGACACCCTTGAAATTCCCCTCATGTTGAGTGGAAACGTAGTCTTAAGGAAGAGACTAAACTATGAAGATAAGACTTGCTACTTTGTCATCATCCAAGCTAATGTGAGTATTTAATTTCTTATCTTTTCCTACGAACTTATGGAATAAATAATACATCCAAAATGAATTAAGTGCTCTTAGAGTGCTTGGCATGGTATACTTCATTAAGAGGACCCTGCTGCCCTTGGTAGAATTTATATGTTACATTCTTCAACTTGGAGAAGGTAATGGAATGGAGTTGAAAGGGTTGCTTCCACTCACTATATTCTTTCCCCTCTGAATCACCCCCTAATGTATAACCTGCATTCCACTAATTTGCTTTTTAACCCAAACTGAAGTATTTCCCAAATTATTATTCACCAAACAACCATATCAATATCAACTTGGAGACATATTCAGTATGCAGATTCTGGATCCTACTCCTGAAGCTCTACTAAAAATCTCAGAGGATGGAGGTGTGACATGTATGTGTAGGTAAAAAGGTTTACACCTTTTTTTGATACACACAAAAATCACTATAATTTCAGATTTTAACTATGTAAACAGCTTTCCAGAAATAATGCCATCCTGACCTTCTCTCACTTCTCCCTTTCCATGTGTGGAATAAGTACTAATTTTAAAACCATTTTTTTTTAACTCTACTAGTTTCTTGGTCATTTTCTGAGGAGTGGAAGTAAAATGGGTGGATGGTTGTTCACGGTTCAAGGAACAAATATTTATAGATTGTTAGAATAATAAATACATGGGCAAATATGGTTACAAAAGATACTATTCCATGTACTGGCATGCAAAAAATTGAAGAAAACTCAGGTAAACAACTCAAAGAAGCAAAAGACCTTCAAGAAGAATAAAAAAGAAAAGACCCACTTCTAAAATTATTTAGACTAAGATAATTTGGTTGCTATTGTTTTTTTTAAATAAAGCAATGTAGCAGAATCAAGTTACTAGGATTGATTTTTAAAATTTCAGTCAGTAATATTTCATCTATCAATGGTGAGCAGAAGCAAGACAAATAACTCTGTGGTCCTAGGTAACAGACTTAGGGTCAAAAGACTCAGGGCAACTCTAATTATGCTGAATATTTTTTCTTTCTCTACTGCAAATACCTGATAAGGTAATGAAATAGTATTTAATATATGTATCTATGAATGAGTGTGTTAGGTGCTGCTAGCCATTTGTTAAACTACAAACTAATACTGCATCTTTAAATGCTGGAAATTTCTTCCAAGGATTATGTGACATTGCCTCAAAAATAAACCAGAAAATAAGCATATCTGTCCCATACTCATTTTAAAACCAGGTTTCAGATTTCACACAAATTTACCTTATTTGTTAGAGTCCAGATCTTTCCCAGTTCCATTTTCCACAACCAATTTTTACTTTCATGCATTGCTAAACATAGAACAGGTAAAAAAGAAGTTATAAATTAGTATTTTTCCCAAGTTTGATCGAGGAATAGTTAGCGATCAAACTATTTACAAGAAACACTTTCATTTGGGATGAAAGAATTAGTCTCACTAACCACTTAAAATTAGAGGTGTTTCTTTGCTTTAACATTATTATAGTTTAAGTATTTGTAATTGTATGAAACTATGATTTATATAGTATGTTATAACTATAAATTATAATTAGTATGTTATAACTGTAAATATCTGAGCCACTATAAAAATAGTAACTTTCTATTAAGTGTTACTAGGCATGAATCCTGTTTAAAAAATTAGTCCTTCCTTGTAACATATTGATGAAGATTTCAACCTATTCAGTAAAAAATTTATTCAAAATCAATGTGGCATCTTTGATATGTGAGACATCATGTTGTGGTATGCTTCTGAAAAGCTGTACATTGTATTGCCATCATGAGCTAGAATATTGAAAGTCTTTCATGAAGATGCTAAGCATTCAGTACAAGCTCCCTGTGAGGCAATGACAGAATGCTCTAGTTCTGTCAAATCCTACACTTCACAGAATTGTCCTATTGTCTTCTTGATTCTGTGTTGAAGCTATATGTATACTTTTAAACTCTCATATGTCACCTTTTTTCATACTGGATTATTCTTTGTATAACCTACAATTCTCATATTTATCTAAAGTAATAATTTTAAAATAGTGATTTATTTTTAAGGAAGGTATTTAAGGTTTTTATGTTACTAAATGTTTAGTGTTAGAAAATATATAAAGGATATAGGAAATAAGAGCACATTTTCAGAAAATCTACATTAAACAGTTATATTAGTCTGCTTCTTTTGCCATAACAAAATACCAGAGACTGGTTGTCTTATTCAACAGAAATTGATCCTCTCATCAGTTTGGAGTTCACAAATTCCAGATCAAAGACTGGTAGGGTTGTTTCTGGAGAGAGCTATCTTATTTCTGGCTGGTAGATGGACATCTTCTCTCAGTGTGCTCTCATTCCCCTTCCTGTGCTCCCATGGTACAGGATGGTAGAGCTCTTATTATGATACTACTCCTGCAGGGAGTAGAGCCCCATCCTTATGACAGTATTTAACCTTGAATTACCTACGTATAACTGCACTGGGGGTTAAGGTTACATCCTAAGAATTTTGAGGAAACATAATTTATTTCATACAACAGTTGAACTGTGAAAAGATTTTAAGGAGATTTTTGCTGGCCAATTACAGTCAGTTCCCTAAGTTAATAAACTATCTTATTTTAAAACATTTTTTTAACAAAGGAAAGAGAATGAGAAATAAAGAGGGAAAATGAGAAAGTAGACAAAAAGAAAATTTGCTTTTACCATGTATTACATTCATACATTACAATGAATAAAAATACAAACAATGAAATCATATCAGATGTTTATGCAAATAATATGTTTTATTTGCACCATTGACAATTTAGAATATTATTTATTTCATTTTACTATTTTTTGTTATACTTTCAACTGACCAGTTACTGATACTGCACAAATGAAGTGGCTTTTCAAAACATCTAATAAAGCGGGGTTATGTATGTAGCATAATGGATTGGGAAGAACAGATGAGATTCCAGGGGAACATACCGGAGAAAAAAATCATCGTGATAATATTAATTTATATAGGTAGGAATTGTCTTCCCTCTGTTATTCTTTATTATCATAAAAACCTGGGAAGAGGGGATAAATGACAACCTTGCTCCCAGAGATAAAGAAAGCTCAGAAAAGCAATTTTTTCTGTTGAATCTCAAACATCTTGTGTTTTAAACAATTATTTCATCAATCCTGTGGTTTGAATGCATATACACATTTTGAAAATGTAAACATTAATTTTGCCATGATTTGATCATAATCTATCTTATAACTGATCAAAATATAAAATACTAGAAACAGAAAGTTACTAATTTCCAATACAATTGCACTTATAAAATTCCACCAACAGAGATTTTTGCTTTCTCTGACTTTGCCGTCAATTACTATTCTAAAACTCTTCTCTATGAACCATGTTGAGAAAGATAACTGGAATGTAGTATTATCCAAAGTTAAGAAAGTAGGCTTATATTAATGTCTGTAAAGTATCACACAGGAAGACAATTTTTGAGCAACATAAAGTGAGTCTAATCAACTTTTATTGCAGGGAAATGGATGAAATTGGAGAATATCATGCTGAGATAAGCCAATCTCAAAAAAACAAAGGAAGAATGATCTTGCTGATAAGCAGATGAGACACATAATGGGGGGGGCAAGAATGGAGGAAGGAGGGACTGTATAGAGGGAAAAGAGGGGTGAGGGTGGTGGGGGAAGTGAAAAAATAACAGAATGAAACAAACAGCTTTACCTTACGTAAATGTATGATTACACGAATGGTATGCCTTTACTCCATGTACAAACAGAGAAACATGTATCCCATTTGTTTACAATAAAAATAAATTTTAAAAAATTAACTGAGGTAAATTAAAATAAATTAACCACTCGAAGTGAACAATTTGATGGCATTTGGTATATTCGCAATGTTATACAACAATTACCTCTATGTAGTTCCCAAATATTGCAAAGCTTGTAAAAAGTGAGAAGTCTAAGAAATTGTGGATGCCGAAAGGAACCTAAAGAGACATTATGAATAAATGTAAAAATTATCCTAGTTGGAATATTGGAACATAAACAATTAATAGAAACTAAGAAAATCACATGTCAGTTAATAACAATGTATTATCAAATAAAAATTACACTGCACAAACTTAAATGGGCAAGGAATACTCTCTTCTGGGCTATCTTGATAGGAAAGCACAACCAGAAGAAGAGTTGGGGAATAATTAGGAGCAGAAATGAGTTCATGGGTGTGGGTGTGTATACCCAGGAGAGAGAGGGTGGGGGAGAAGGTAGAGAACCACAGTTCATCAGTGTTTACTAATTGACCTTTTCAAAGGAAAATAAACTTTCTCTTATCTTTATGGCAGGAGATGAGTTTTGGAATGTGGACCAAGCCTCCCTCAAAGTTAGGTATCTACTGTCCCACAGAGACTGAGTAGGCAGGAGCCCCATCTTCCTTGACTATTCCATTTTAAAGGGATGACTCCCAGGTCATTGAAAAAGACAGGTCTGGTTGTAAAACTCACAAGAGGTTTCTAAAAGACTTTTTATCTCAAAAGAGCAAAGAAATTTACAATCATAAGGTATCTAAAGTAAATACACTGAGAAGAGGGAGGAAGGAACCCAAGGCTGTGTGGATTGGGTCAGGACCTGGGTGGGAGGGAGGTCAGGGGCGTAGAGACAAGGAGAGGCCCTCATGAAGTTTAGCCTGCCTGAAGGTAACTCCCAGGTTATTTTGGTCAGTATCAATATGTCTCTTTGTAACAAATGTACCGTATTAATGCAAAATGTTAAGAATAGGGAAAACTGGACTTGGGGTACATGGGAATTTTGTATACTATCTTATCAGTATTTTCCTAAATCTTTAACTGCTTCAAAATTTTTTTTAAGTATTTAAAAATAACCACACTTCACAGCTATATATCCTGATGGTTACATACTTCCTTCTTCCTTCTTATTCAACTTGGATTATGAAAAGTTTTCTTTCATTCCCAGATCAGCTTTCCCAATGAATTATAAAACTCAAAATGAGATTTCTTTTTATTCTCAAGGACTCAGTGAACTCATCACAATATTATGTTATTATCATTCTAATGCTGTGAAAAGGCCAGACCTATAAAAGTTTAACTACTATAGTATGCTTTTGAGAAAGTGGATTTGAAGATAAGTGAATTTCAGTTTACATCCCAGCTTCACCACTTCATACTGTTGGTTTAAACAAGTTACTTACCAATCATTTAAGCAAAAGGAAAAGGAAATGTAACAAGTCACCTTATTCCCAATATTTGTAACCTACCCAATTTTTGATTTTTTCCTCTCACAGGACTGTGCACAAAGTCTGAATGAATGGAGGACCACCACCACCATGCTCACAGTGGATATTCTAGATGGGGATGACTTAGGTCCCATGTTTCTTCCTTGTGTCCTCGTGCCAAACACTTGAGATTGCCGTCCACTCACCTATCAAGCTGCCATACCTGAGCTGAGAACTCTGGTAAACACATTCTCTTTTCCCCTCATTTACACCTCTTTAAATGCACTGGGATCCTATTAAAATATTTTTTCACACATATTGATTGATAATAGCAAAATTCCCTAGACAAGTATTGAAAAATATTTATATCTAAAACAATTTTCAGAGAGCATGGGTAAATTTTTGTCACAATGCATAATTACACCATTTACAAGGTAGATAGTATATCATGAAGTAACAATTCCTCTGACATTGATTGTTTTATTTTTTCTGTGAATAAATCACAGCAGAACTCAGTTGCCAACATATTCTGGGAAATTCCAAGAAGTAACTCCAGCATTTCCTTAAATTCACATTTAAATGTGAAGTCCTAAGTCAGAGGGCACACAGACCAACAGGATGCCCTTCTAGCTTAGAGTTCAGAAATGTTGTTGGAGATTATGCTTGGACAGTCCAAGTAAGAACGGAGAAATTCTGAATACAAGTATCCACCACTGAAAGATATATTTTAAGAAAGCAGCAAAGTGAACCATGAATGCATATTTTCTGTGCTCTATTCTGAATTTAAAAATGCTAATGGATCTATAAATTTCTGTCAGTTTGGAATTCAGACCGCAGATGATAAATGTACATATATAGGAAAAAAGAATTGTAACATGTACAGATACACTGCTGAGTCTAAAATAGCATTTCTGCACTAAAATTGGAATATGTGTGTATATATATTATATGTACATATATTCTCTATATATTCTTATTCTCTTTCAGAGAAGTCAAATTCCTGGCAATCAACTACTTAACTGTTTTTGTTATTTCACTGGGAAATATTCAGCTTCTGGGTTTACAAGATAATTCCCAGTGTGAGAATTTACTGGAAAATATTTGAATTTTTTTATCAACATATAAGAAAGCTGATGTTTTTGGTACCCTCTTTACATTTGAGATTTTGAAGAACAGAACAGAGAAACATACAATAAACAGCATAGCATTTTATTCAATCCTCACAAGTCCTTGTCTAATGTATCTGTAGACTTGACTCATAGATCTTAAATGCCTGAGAATCATTTTGTACCTACCAGCAGAAACTAGCACTGGTACAGTTGATTTGCCTAAAGATAAAAAGTCATCATAAATGTGAGACAAAATTTTCAGCTAAATGAAGTAATTTTGAAGACAAAAATGCTAATCAGAACTTGTCTGGACAAATGCATGCATATTACCTAAAGTTATACATCAGGATTTTATTTTGTTGAATCTTAGTAAGAAAAAAAAATTAACCTTTGTATGGATTAATGGAAATGGTAGAAATATATTTTAGTATTAATTTATGTTTCTGAATTAATTTATGTAGCTAGGGTACCAGTGAGACCCCAAGAAGGAGGATGTATTATAATCACAATAATTAAATTCAATGAATCAGTCCGATGACTGCTTAACAGTATTTAGTGCATTGAAGAAAGTAAAGGAAGATTGATGTTGCTGCATGAGGATTGGAGTATACTGAATTAATTTTATAAAGTGTCATTAAGCATTCTTTCCTCTCTATTCCAAATTACTGACAGAGCATTTATGTCATTCTTATGGGATTTGGGATAATAATATAAATGATAATAATGAAAAACTGTTATATAGGATATCAAGTTTGTCATGAACTGTGCCAAATTCTGCACAAATATTAACTGGTTGAATCTATTCAAGAATCTTTTGCAGAGTTGCCACCATCAAGTTCATCTTAAAGATGAGTTATTGAAAGTAGAGTTTATGTAACTTCCCATGATCATACAGCTAATTAGCAAATATATGCATAGACTATATATATATACTAAATATATATAAATATATGTACAATATCCATATAACATGGACATATGGACATATATATGTATATATGCATGCATATGTGCATATAGGTAATTTAAATCAGATTTAAGAAGAAAAATAAAGTTAATATATATTTGAATCCTGTCTGTAAACTAGAAAACAGCCTTATTCTGATTCTTGCAGCATGAATTTAGTGGGAGCTTCATTCCATAGGGTGAACACCAAGTGCCTTTGATTCACCCTCTCCATTGTTGCACTATAATATTCATATTGAGTATCAGTACCCAAAGAAAGGCTAGTCAATGACAAAAATTACTCAGTCTTCAGTTGAGAAAAACTAGTCAATGATAAAAATTATTCAGTCTTTAGTTGACAAATCCATTTGAAAATAGTAAAAATCGACTCTTCTAAAATAAGAATGATGATGGTGCCCAGTCAAGAAATACCTTATACCCTGAATACCTTGGAAAATAGTGTTTAAACGAGAAGCACAATGGATCCTGGACATGGAGAATTTTTGTGGACAAAAAAAGGAGGTTTTCAAGCCAAGATCCATAAACAGTTTCACAAGCAAGTATTCTGGTGAGCTTTTAAAACCATGTTGTTTTGAATTAAATGTTATGTTCAACTCCAGAATGATCAATCTTCATACTTCATCATCATTTTTAACAGACTGAGTCATTCCTTAACATCCTATAAAATAAAAATAATTTGATTTTTAAAAGAAAATTTCAGCTTTTACACATCTAAATAGTAGCAAAGATTTATGCATTAAAGAGTATCTTTTATTTCCATACAGGAAAAAATTTAGTAGTTTACTTGTTAAACTAAACACATATTGTGATTATCAATTGCAGCATAGCTATCCTCCAAACCTTAATGTGTCAAAATATAATCTTTAATTTTTTCATAAAGCTGCACATTTAGATAGGAGTTGAGGGAATATCTCATCTTTGCTCCACAGAGTTTCAGCTGGGACACACTAACTGAGTGCTAGGCACCATTTTCAGGATGCAGACAAGGATCTTGGAAACTTGATGACTTCTTAGATGGCTAAGGAGCTGATTCTGGCTATGGGCCCAGGTCTGGCATGAGCCTCTTAGAGGTTGTTTGGGTGGCTTGCTAACACAGTGAGATAGTGGGTGCAGAAAACAAGCTTCCCAAGACAAGTAAGTAGAACATTTTATGAACCAACATTAGAATTTTCAGTGTCACTTCTGCTGTAGTCAAACCTCTGCCCAGTTCAGGTAGAAACCATTCCACCTCCCTATGGAAGACGTGTCCAATCATGTAAAAATAAGTGCATATGGGAAAGAGAATTTTATTGTGACATCTCTGGAAAATGAAATCAGTTTTAGTATTGGCAATAGGTTGTCATGGACTCCTCAATCTTTGTTTTGAATCCATTCTGAATCAGTAAGGGTGCAAACTGAAGTTAGTTTTTGATTTTCACATTCAGATTGCTATATTCATATGTATCCTTCCATTCTTTTTATTTTCCTCTTTTCTATTTTCCTTTATGTATGCTGATAAAATTTTAGGATATTTCAGTAAGTACGATCTTGCTATTCAAAGTGAGAAAACTAACCATTTATGTCAGCTAAATAGGACATGTTGGCTCTAATTACATACTTGCTGATTCTTTCTCGAACTAATTCTTCAAATTTTGAAAGCTTTGACACTAGCTCATCTTCTATGTTGATGTGAAAATTTCCAATTACCTCAGTGGTATTCTTAATCCCACTATAATACATGCAGAGTTTATCAGCTCAGAAAAAAAGCTTTTAAAATAGTCTAGTTTAGTGTTTAATTCATGAACTAGGATATAATGAAAGCAAAAAATCTTTTTATATTGTAATTTTATAAACATGTTCAATGATAAACTTATTTTATACATATAGATTACATTGTTTTTCTACTACAGAAAACTGCCTTCAGTAAAAATTAAGGCCTTCAGAGACATTGAGGTTAATAATATACTGAAAATATAAATATAAATAAATATAAATCTGCTGTCCCAAAGGTACTAAAACAATGGGTAGTTCTCTTCTAGTTACTTATTGTTAATTTGATAAGTATCTACTGGATCCTGATATATGCCAAACTATACGCTAATTTAGTAGCCTGGGCAATAAGAATGAAATACAGTCTTGCCAAAAATATTGTGTAATTTATTCTGATTTCTGACTCTCTTAAATTTGTCCATTTGTCTATGAAACTTAGGTTTTATTAGGAAAAAATTATAAATAAATAAATAAGTTGCAGTATTTAGAGTACAGAATCCATGTCTCTATTTTCTGTTTTCTAAGGAAACACATAACAAGACTTATCAACTTCTTATACACTTCTTTGGAATTGAATGGTAGTATACATTTGCATGTTTGTTTGGTTGGCTGTTTTCTGTTTGCTTGTTTGTTTTTTTGCTATATAAGTTTCCCCTAAGTAGAAACACTATTGGAGCTGAGTATGGTGGTATATGCCTGCAATCCCAAATACTGAAGAGGCTGAGGCAGGAGGATCACAAGTTCAAAGCCAGCATCAGAAACTGATTGAGGTCCTAAGCAACTTAGTGAGGCCCTTTCTCCAAATTTAAAAAGTGGAGCATTGCTGGGAATATGACTCAGGTTTAACCATCCCTGGGTTCAACTCCCACTACCAAGAAATAAATAAATACACTATGATATTGACATATTTTTATTTACTGTTTCTGTGAATTATGGCACCATGGGTTTTTTAGCATTTAAGCAGTAGTTGCCCACCAGATATAGACATCTTTTTCCCTAAGTCTGTTTAAAGTCTTGAATTGGATCCCAGTAATCTGTAACCACAAATACCTCCACTACAGTCTTTGTCATGAAGAAGTCTAATTTTCATGTCACTGTCAAAGACGATTCTTCTGGTTTATTTATGGTGCTTTGTCCCTCCAGGGAAGCTTTCTCAGTTATCAGAAGACTGGTGGAAACTGTAGTGACCTAGAGCATTTATAAATTCTTCTTGGCTTATACTCTAATTAAATCTGTTACTATCTGGAAACTCCCCTTTCTTGATTTTTATGTTACTTGGTTTTTATGTTTCTTCTTCTCTCACTGGCCCAGAGTTTATCCTCTTAAATTTGGGGTGGCTTTTATTTTTATTTTTTTTAACTGAATCTTCCTGCTTGCTTTTTAAATTCTTATCCTTAAATTTGAGGGGTTTTCCAAGCTTCTTTCTTTTGCAGTTTTTTTTTCCCCTCACTACGGTTTTAACTAAGATTGAGTTGACCAAACCTACATTAATGAGTTGTATTTCCTCAAATAGGCATGATCTATTCATAGATTATAGGTATATCATCTGACTTGAAATCTCTCCTAAGTTCCACAATCCCATTTCTTACTTTTTCTGGACATTTTCCCCTATTTTTCACAGAGATTACTTTTTATTATTTCTACTTAATTCTAATGTACTCACTCACATGTTACTTACCTTTGGGTTAGTGTTGGTTTGAATGGAGAATTTAATGACCCCCATTTCAATCTCAATAAATGTTCAAAGACATTTTCAGCATTTTGTGTAAAATGTGATTCAGATACGTTTGGCACTTATCTATTTTCAGTGCCAAAATGCCCATTTAAAGACATGCTTTCACTGTTAGCCTCCAGTTTTCCTCCACTGACCACCCTCACAAAGCAAGTTAATTTTTATGAGATACTATTCTGGTCTAATCTTTTGCTGTTTAAAATAAAATAAAAAAAATTAAAAAAAACTTTGATATTTTCTATTTTACATCAAATAAATCCCAAAACTTCCAGCATCTCATTCAAAGTAACATTATTTCTGTCTTTTTCCAGTTTCATCTCTTCTAAATTGAATAACACATCTTATCTAGGCACATATAACTTTACATATGACTCTGGACTTCTGAGAATTACCTTTCCTTCTCTCTACAGTATTTGTTCTTCAGGGTTCATTTTGATTAACCCAAAATGATAGGTCCTCAAAATTAAGATTTTTTTATTGTCTTCACATATTCCTATTACAAATGTTGAACTCTTCAATGTATCAGTCATATACATGTTTCTCTTTTACTCAAGAATGAGTTTCCCTTTCACTGAGTTATTTGAGTTCCTAGTTTTCATTATACTCTAAATTGAAACCCCATCAACTTCACACAGTAGCTGTTCAGCAAATTTTAAAATGAATAAATTCAATTAAGTTGTAACAAATGCATATTGTAAGCCAAAACAGTGAACATAACTGTATTTACATATCACTCCTGCCCGCTCACTTGAAAAAGAGTGTATTTGTCATAAACAGGCACTTGCAAAGAGTATGTATACACTTACACATATAATTATTTTAAGAGTTTTTAACTAAGAATATGATGCAATCACTACCATGCCTGGTCATTGTCTAGTCAAGGATGATCTTCATTATGGTTCTAACCAGCAGCCTTATCTAGGAAGCATATTTCCCAGTTTCCATAGAAAGTCAGTTCATCATTGTTGTCCTGGCACATTGTTCATAATATCTGCTTCCCCTTTCAATAATGTTCCAAATGTTAAATTAAATTCTCAGTCTTTTAGTCAGTTATTTTCAAAATGTTTCCTGCAGAGCTCCTTTGGAGCCAGTGAATTAATAAATGAAGAAGGATACAATTGGCAGCTCCCCAAATACCCACAGCCCTCTTTTAATAAGAGGATTGTTTGCTAAAGTACATTGAAGGGACAAATGATAAATAATACATCTACAATCAACATGTGGCATGTCTGCAACTTTTTTGTCCCCAAAATTACATACACACATTAGCCAGAAAAAAATGATCAAACAAACTTCAGATTCCAGTTGGGGAAACAATAGCTAAACAGTTTCAGCAACAACAAAGGAGAACTAGAGTTCAGCAACTATTGTCTTGAGTGTCAGACTGCATTGTAATTCTGACAGTGGTGTTCATAAAATTATATGAGGAAAGAATCCTTTGTTCTTTTCATCATTTGTCAAAATATATTTGAACAATTCAACTATATGCTATCCACATTTTTAAATAATGTGAAGATATTTGCAATTTTCAGTTAAAGCATGATAAACAATGGATAGGAAAAATTCAGTTTTTTAAGATCATTTGAAGGAACAAAGTAACTACTCTCCTGAATAGCAAAATCAAAATCTTCTTGTGGAAGGGTAACTCAAAAGTATTATTTTACATGAACATTTGAACTGTGCTTCTCTATGAAACACACATAATGGCAAAAGATATTAAGTCAATTAAAATGTGATTGATGTTTTTAATTTTTATTAACTTTATATTCTAAAACTCTGATGATTTATCAAAGTATGTAAAATAATTTAGAAAGGCATTTTATATCAAAATATAGGATAATTTGTAAGAACTCAGTCTCATTTGGAATTTTGTGTGTCATTGGGAACATTGATCAAAGTTCTTAAATTTCATTTTGCATTTGTCATTGACAAAATGGGTCAATAATATCTAATTTATACAATTTTCATGAGTACTATACAAGGTTTTTGTAATGTAACTACTTCCTAGCGATTACTGAGAGTTCAAAAATTTTAGTTACTATTGTTGTTGTACTGCTACTTGAAAATCATCATCTTTCTAGGTGTTTACTCTGCAACTCAGGAAAAATAGTACCTAATTTAAAATTATTTTTGAGAATCTTGTGATATTGAATTGAAATTCCAGTTTCAAAACTGAGTTGTGTATGTGTGTGTTGATGCTGAAACAAGCTGAATTGCCCCACCCTGAGTTGGGAACAACTATTTCATTCTGAGAGTAGAAGCAAGGAGTTACCCTTCATTGCATGTCAAAGGGATGCTAAGAAACCCAAGAGTAAAAATGACCCCTGCCCAGGCCTGTCTAGCAAGTCTGGCTTATTCTCTGTGTGTGTACATTTTCTGTCTCCTGTCTCACTTCTCTGCCCCACTTCTTCCCTGACTCTTCTTTACAAGTTCTGCTTACCTTCAGGGATATCAAAGATGGAACAGTTGAAACAATAGGTTTCTTCTAGCTTCCTTCATAGCTAGCTTTGTGTATAACCTATTTTCTTACCAATTTGACTCTGAATACTTCTGGAGCAATGAGCATTATAGCCTAACCTCTTCCTCTGTGGACCAGTATTGGAGACACCCAATAATAATACTGCCTAATTTATTTTATTGTTCTATTCTTCATTAGTTTAGCATGATTTGGGGCTTTTAGAAGAATGCAATGCATTTATTTAGAAGAACAGTAGTATTCTTTTTTAAACAAAATGGGTACTGTCACTGCTTGTGCTGAATTAATTATGCACTATATTATCATTTGGGGGATAGGCAGCAACTGACAGAAAATGCCACAAGATAATATTGCAAGTCAAAAAATATATCAATGAATCACATTTTAAATGCTGTCCAGAAAACAATGTATTCTTTGCTCTTTTCAAAGAAGTACAAAATCAATGGATTCTGGTTTAGTTTTGCAAATTGTCCCACAGAGAGTGCCATACTGCAAAGGTGCCTCAGAGTTTCTCTGTTAGGTAAAAGTATGTATTAGTGAGGGTTTTCTAGAGGAACAGAATCAATGGGAAGTGTGATTATAAAAAGGGGATCTATTAGATTGGCTTATATGAGCAGAATCTGGATAGTCCTCAATGGCCATCTGCAGGCTAAAGAGCTAGAAGAACCAGTAGCTGCTCAGTCCAAGAGGCAGAAGCCCCAGAACAAGAGGGATCAATAGTGCTACCCTAGTATGAGACCAAGGCTTCTGGAAACTCCCTGGAGAATCACTGGCAGAGTCTGCTTTTGAAAGAGTGAAGAAGCTAGAGTCCCATGTCCTCAGACCATTGGAGCAGCAATCAAGAACCCATTCAAGAAGACTAGAGCTTACATCTGCATCTAGTTCCTTGTTCTTCCAACTTTTATTCCATTCTACTGGGTGGTGCTGCCTACACTTAGGGAGGGTATCCACTTCTGTTCATTATCCCACATTCCAATAATTCCTAGACACTCCCTCATTGACACACCCAGAAGCTTCTTAATCATTGGAATATCTTAATCCAATCAAGTTGACAATTCAAAGTAACCACTACAAGGTAGTACTCTCCATAACATTTGAAATTCTGCTATATTCCTCACCTATGAACATGGAAAGTTTTTCATGATTTACTTAAATTATGAGAGGAATGACTGCGAATTGTATATTATACAGAAACATTTTAAAAATTATACACCTTAAAATTGGAAACCTTCAATTCTTAAAGCCCAGTCTCCTGGACAACCATTATTAATCTGAGGCATATCTTTCCAAATATCTGGAGCCTGCCTGAGACAGTTACATTTTTATGAGAGGAGAGAGGACAACGGATTGAACTCAAGGACACTCAACCACTAAGTCACATCCCCAGCCTTAATCTGTCTTTTATTTAGAGACAGGGTCTCACTGAGTTGCTTTAATGCCTCGCTTTTGCTGAGGCTGGCTTTGAACTTGTGATTCTCCTGTCTCAACTTCCTGAGTCACTGGGATTAAAGGTATGCACCATCTCGAAATTAGAAATTAATTTTTTAAATTAATTAAAATTAATTAATTAAATTAAAATTAGAAATTAGATTTTTTAAAAAATTATTTGTTTAAATTTCAAACAAAACAAATGACTCTGGCCTACATAAAAGTGAGGTATTATAAATTCACTGTAGTTTCATAGAATTTATGATGAACAATTTCAAAGAGATTGGGAGTTTAAGATTGGGAAGCACAAGCCACAGCTATGTTCTTTTGGGGACTGTAGGAAGCTCATGTGATCTCTACATAACTATAGGAAGGGGATGTACTTTTTTGGTTTTGGATGGAAATATGAATTGAAGAAGACAGCATCTGATTGGCCTAGTTTGAATCACAAGCTTACTCTTTCACTAGAGGAGAGGGAGTCTGTGATAACTAACTTCATATGTTAACATTATTAAAAACAGAACACCAAGGTATTTGATCAAATACTTCTGAATGGTGCTGTGAACGTATTTTTAGATGAGGTTAACATTGAAATTAGTGGAAGTTGAGCATAGCTGATTGCACTTTGTAATGTGGGTGGACCCCATCCAATCAGGTGAAGACTTCAAGAAAAAAGACTGGCCTCCCACAAAAAAGAGGCCTTCTTCCAGGAGATCACCTGAGGACTTGAACTGTAACATCAGTTCTTCCCTAGGTCTCGAGGGTGCCAGCCCCCTACAGATTCTGGATTTGCTAGACCCCACAATCACAAGAATCAATTTCTTAATATAAATTCTCCCACTGTCCTTCTGGAAAAAGGTAGTTTTCTTAAAAAAAAAAAAAAAACTGGATGATGAGCAACTGAAAACTCTAACATTTAAGGCAAATATGTATCAAACATCACAAATTCTTTAGTTCTACTATAGCTGTCAGGTCTGCCTGAAACAGAGTCAGAATGGTGTTGCACCATAGACATCAGATCATGTCACTTCCCAGTCCAACATTATGGTCATGTCTTATTGAATGATCATATTTAAGTATCTATCTTTACCAGAATCACTAAGATCTGACACAGGTATGTATCACTACCCGCATCCCTTTCCCCTCTCCTACCTGTTCCCTCATCTTCTTTCTGTCCTTTAAAATGCAACACTGTTTCAACTGAAAGTGTAAGTCATTGCATGTCCTTATTCTGGAATATTCCCTTTTGTTATTTTCATCTTCCTAACTCCTTCAAGTGCTTATGTGTTGCTGGCTCTTTGCGGTACCAAATCCGCAGATATTTGTCACTGCCTGCAGCAACAATTTGCGCCGGTCTTTATCAGAGGTGGACTGGAAACTGAGCTACTTCTATTCCTGGGCTGCTTCCTTGCTTGCTTGTTTATAGAGGATAGAGGAAATGAGGTTTACTTGCTTTGAGAGGAGAGAGAGAGAGAGAGACTTTGCTTATCAGAGAGAAAGAGAGACTTTGCTTAAGAGAGAGAGACTACACTTTCAAAGATCCATATCTTCTTAGTTCTGCTTCTTCTTCTTAAAGGTGTGTCCTGCATCCTGTGAACTAAGGGTGCGTCTGTCTGAGGTGCTTTAGTGATGTGTCCCATGTACTGCGATCTGCCTATCTGTGATCTGCAACCTAAAGATGTGTTCTCAGCTCTGCGATCTGCCTTCCGCCTCTGCCCCTACTTGCTGCTTCTATCTGCTTACCGCTTCTTCTTCTTCCTTTCTGCTAATGGCTTCTCTGCTTCTTTCTGCTAGCTGCTGCCTTTCTTCTTCCTTTCTACTGCCTGCTTATATTCCCTCCAGGAGGCGGAGGGCAGGGCCACGCCAGCTGAGATCAGGGAGGAACCAGCTGTCCAATCACGAGCAGGCACGAGCATGAGCTCTCGGGAACACCTGTGCATGCGTACCACCAATGTGATCAAAACAGCTTCTGGCTGGCTGCCAGGTGCCATCTTGGTGAGTCCGCATGGCATAGCCCCCAACAATTCCCCCTTCCTTATATGAAAGGAAAAGGAAGCTGGCAGGGATCGTGCCTGTCTTAGGTCCAGGGAATCAGCATCCTGTCCTTACCCGTCATCAAAGGATACCAAAGCAGGGTTGGCCCTTCCGTCTTAGGTTGGTACAGTGCCATTCCGTGGTTACCTGTCTTTGACTACCGATCCAGCATACCAAGCAATATACTGGGAAATTGTCCTGCTTCAACGGTGGCCATGGCCTGTTCTATGATCACACCATGAGCCTGTTGACTGGCCCTGAGGCGTTTGTAGATGTAGAATAGAATTAACACAAGCATACCCAAGCTTATTAGTGTGAAACCTAAGAATCCCCAAAATTTAGTACCAAATTGTACTAGCCCATTTAATGCTCCTGTGATAAGTGTTCCCGGCTTGACTTCCACCCTAGTGGCATCTATGGTGTGGACTTGTTGTCGAAGTCTTGCTACTAGCTCATCAAATCTATCTATCCATTGTTGTGCAATCTGTGAAGATAACTGTCTAAAGAGGTTCCCACTAGAAGTCACAAAAAGAAAATGAAGAGCTAGGCACACAGGAGTATATGAAAAAATAATTGTGTCACCCTCTCTACATATTTCAGCACCAACTCCATTAACTCTTTGATCAGTGCATTTTTCTTTACTTATAGACCCGCCTTAAAGGTGAGGCAACAACATAAGGGATTAGAAAGTGAGTTACACAGGATGAAAATAAGCAGCTTGTTTTACTGAGAAAAAGATGAAAATCATCTGAGCGGCCAAATCAGCTTATGAGGGGCTATGGGTCCAGCCAATTCCAATTTGGGAATTGCCCGAGTGATGCAATCACTATCAACAAAAAGATCTGTTACTCCCCAAACTCTACAAGGGCTATGACAGCTGCTTCCATTTCCACCAACTGAGCTGATTTTTGAAATGTAATCTGAATAATAGTATCTTGGTGAATAACTACTGCAGCAGCACCACTAGGAGAAACATTCAGGGCTTTGGGAAAGGATTATTTTTTATAATGAGGAACCATCTGAATATGTGATCTGACATTGTTCCCCTCTGAAGCTCCATACATTTGTGAGCCTTGAGTCAAAGAGCCCTTTGCCCTGTTTCTTAAATGGTTTGGTAACATCTTGCCCTCAACATCAGTAACTTATTTGCACTTGTTAGCCCAATGTTTTCCTTTTCTGCGCTCTGGGACATGAGATGTAATAGATTTTACTGTAGTCATTTCTTGTTTTTTATTAGGGCATTGCCTTTTGAAATGGCCTGGCTGTCCACATAGGAAGCAGCCTTTAGGGTGAACCCCTCCAAAGGTGTTTAAAAGGAGAAGCACCTCTCATAGCTGCAGCAATTATATTTCCTGAAATCACTGCCTCATTGACATCTTTACAAAGTTTCATATAGATAGAAAGGTCCCTTTTATTTTTCCAGGGTCTGATAGCCTCTTGACAAAATTTGTTAGCATTTTCATAGGCTAGCTGGATAACCAAAGGCATAGCTGTCTCTACCTCTCTTGTCACTGAGCTTTCCAAATCAGATATTGTCCTCCAGATAACACTGCTCTGCATAGCTGTTTCCAATCATCACTGTCTCTTTAAGTTCTTTGTATTAGATTCAGCTCTCTCCTACCTTTTTCCCTTGTTCTTAAGTTTTCACTACCACTCAGTTATTCCTTTTTGGGGTTCTTTGTATTAGGTTTAGCTTTCTCCTACATTTTCCCCTTGTTCTTAAACTTTCTGAGTAATTGTTTTCTAAGTCACTACCATGCAATTATTCCTTACTTTGTTCTCTTTAACAGTTCTTTCTTGCTGCTATTAGATCCTGTTTATGAAGATCCCTTTGTGGCACATTGAGCAGCTTTTCCTCTATAAACCCTGGGCTTATTTCTGCTAGAGTTTGAACATGTGATCATACAGTGGTTTCCTTATTTTCTAATTCTTCCCCAGTGTTTTCTTCCTCCCCAGAACTTTAACTGTTTTTGGTTACCCCAGCAAACTTCCTCTTTAATCTCTTCCAGCACTTCTTCTTCTTGTAATATATTTTTCCTTTTGAATTATCCCTTCAGATTGACTTTGTGATATTTCTGAATCCATCTTTTACTGTATAAAGACCACACTAACAGTAGTACAAACACACAAACAATACAAAATACACACATTCTGGAGCTCCTTTATCATTCATCACCTGGCCAGCTATCCTGAGTGCCTAACTGCCTTAAAAGACAGGGCCTCAGCTTACCTGAGTTCCTAACTGTCCCAGGGACAGGGGTTAACTGCCCTAGAGATAGGGTCTCAGCTTACCTGAGCACCTAACTGCCCCAGAGAGGGACAGGGGCTCAGCTTTCCTGGCCTACTATCCTGAGCACCTAACTGCCTCAGAGAGAGAGACAGGGCCTCAGCTTACCTGAGCGCCTAATTGCCTCAGAGAGAGACAGGGACTCAGCTTTGTGTCCTTTGTGACCTTTAATTTTTGACCGACCCTATTTCTTTTTACTATCCCTCGCCCTTAAACTGCTCTGGCCAGAGACTCCTGTGAGGTTCCTACTTTCCCTGCCGTAACTATTCCCGGAGGCAGATCTTGAATTTTCCCTTGCCCTATTCCTGCGAGGTTCCTCAGTTTCCCCACCATGTAGATTCCCTTTTTCCCCCTTTCTCCTTCCCCGTATAGGCCACCACTTATGTTTCAGCTTAAATTTCACCTCCTTAAGGAGGAATTCCCTGGTCATACAGTCCATAGTTGTCAACTTTGCCCAGTAAGTAGATAATACATGAGTTAGTTTTATTTTCTGTATGTTATTTGGCTGTGTGGAAATTTCTTGCACATTCTTTTGTTTAATTGTTAACACCTATCTACCTACTATGGAATATAAACACTGCAAACAGGAAATTTGCTGTTTTATCACAAAATCTTAGAACAGTGCTTCAGATATAGGATGCTCAAAAATGATGTACTCATTTCAAATAAGTGGAAAATTTCCTTCTCAATGCATATATATCTTATGTTTTAAACTAGCTACATACTATGACTTTTATGAATGCATGATAATTTATTTGCCTGTTTTATATCTTGCAATTTCATGTAAAGTGTTCCTTAATAAAAAGCAACACTAAAGAAAGAAATTAAAGAAAATGGAAAGATCTCCTATGTTCTTGGATAGGCAGAATTAATATTGTAAAATGACCATACTACCAAAAGCGCTATACAAATTCAATGCAATTCTAATTAAAATCCCAATGATGTACCTCATAGAAATAGAGAAAGTAATCATGAAATTCATTTGGAATAATAAGAGACCCAGAGTAGCCAAAGCAATTCTTAGCAGGAAGAGCAAAGCAGGAGGTATCACAATACCAGACCTCAAACTGTATTACAGAGCAATAGTATCAAAAATGGCATGGTATTGGCACCAAAATAGAAAGGTAGACCAATGATACAGAATATAAGACATAGAGATAAAGCCATATAAACACTGTTATCTCATACTAGACAAAGGTGCCAAAAACATACAATGGAGAAAAGATAGCCTCTTCAACAAATGGTTCTGGGAAAACTGGAAATCCATATGCAACAAAATGAAATCAAACCCCTCACTCTCACCCTGCACAAAACTCAACTCAAAATGGATCAAGGACCTAGGAATTAGACCAGAAACCCTACACCTAATAGAAGAAAAATAGGTCCAAATCTTCATCATATTGACTTAGGACTGGACTTCCTTAACATGACTCCAAAGGCACAAGAAGTAAAAGCAGGACTCAATAAATGGGATAGATTCAAACTAAAAAGCTTTTTCTTAGCAAAGAAAATGATAAACAATGTGAAGAGAGAGCCTACAGAGTGGGAGAAAATCTTTGCCACAGGCACTTCAGATATAGCATAATCTCCAGAATTTATAAAGAACTCAAAAAACTTTACACCAAGAATACAAGTAACCCAATCAATAAATGGGCTAAGGAACTGAACAGACACTTCACAGATCTATATGCAATCAACATATTTATAAAAAAAATGTTCAACATCTCTAGTAATAAGAGAAATGCAAATCAAAACTATCCTAAGATTTCATCTCACCCCAATTAGAATGTCTATTATCAAGAATACTAGCAACAATAGGTGTTGACGAGGATGTAGGGAAAAAGGTACACTCATACATTACTGGTAGGGTTGCAAATTGGTGCAGCCACTCTGGAAAGCAGTATGGAGATTCCTTAGAAAACTTGGAATGGAACCACCATTTGACCCAGCTATCCCACTCCTTGGGCTATACCCAAAGGCTTATAATCAGCATACTACAGTGACACAGCCATCAATGTTTATAGAAGAATAAAATTATGGCATTCACAGATAAATAGATGGAGTTGAAGAATATCATGCTAAGTGAAATAAGTCAATCCCCCAAAACCAGAGGCCAAATGATTTCTCTGATAAGTGGATGATGATACATAACAGGGTGGTGGAGGGGTATGCAAGAATGGAGAAAGGATGTATGTGGAGAGGAAAATGAGGGGTGGGGAAGAGGCGGGGAAAGGAAAGATAATAGAATAAGTCAAACATCATTACCCTATGTACATGTATGATTACACAAATCTTGTGACTCTATTTCATGTACAACCAGAGAAATGAAAATTGAACCCCATTTGTGTACAATGACTCAAAATAAAAATAAAATATTAAAAATAAAAAAGCATTCCACTGTGTAAAAAAACTAAAGAAAATTTAATCTTTGGTAGCAGATATATTTTCAATTGATATGTCTTGTTAGCAAAATCAAATTTAAGTTAAATATTCCTTTGCTTAGTTCTTGGTTAAAATGAATACTGAAGGACATAATAATTTATTTAAATAGTCTTACCTATGTTGATGCTTTTATGTAGCCAAAAGATGGTTTTGAATATGGAGGGATCATTAGAGAAGCAATTACAGAAATAATAATAGAGAAAGTGATAAGTACAGCTTGTGAGATTATTTCATGTACACCTTTATCTTTTAGAAACCATAATATCTAGAGTTGGCTTGCTAGTAAAGCTTTATTTATGAAAATATATTAATTCTATTCTAAGATAGTTCTAAACCAATTTGATTTGTAGGCAGCCTAATAGTAATTTCTCTGCTTTGCACTTTGTTTACTAACATATTCTCAAAAAATACTCACAAATGAGGGAAACAAATAGAAAATGGGTGAAATAACTGATTTGTTTACTTTCAATTATGTTATGGTAGTTCATGTTGCCTTCAAAACCTTTAGAGGGACTCATATAGAAGCCACTAGCACCTCTTGTCCTGGCTTCTACTTTTGCTTCTTATAGCCCATTTTTCATGCAACAGACAGAGTGATATTTTAAAAGCATGAAGCTCAAGTTACTCTCCCTTGTTAAAATACTCCAATAGCTTCCAATTATGTTAAAAATGAAGTCCCAATGGCATACCAGGGTACACATGATTTAATTCCTGTATATCTGTGCTTTTATATTGTGACTTTTACCCTGTTCCTTGTACCTTCCAAGTTTGCTTTCCATCTAAGCCTTTCCTGTTCATTTGATTATAAAACTCTTCTGAGTCCTTTTGATGTCTGGCATATTCTCAACAATCAAACCCAGGATTCAGAATACAAAATCACATCTTCATTTTCCTAAACATCCTTTGTAACTTTCTTTAAAGAATAATGAAAAATTCATATAGAATAATACAAAAGTTTTATTAGTTTTTAATTGATATAAAATGGTGAATAAAATGTACAACAGTCCTATTGTCATTTTATTGAGACTTCCTCAAGATTGCAGTGAGTTTTTGGTAAGTTGATTATTTAAGGTGAAACATTGATATAAGGCAATAAATAATACACAAGACAGTTGTTTTCATCCTAATGAAATTGAAAAAATCTGCTATGTCAAGATAATCAAAGAATAGTTACTATAGGTACTATAAATATTTATAAGGATAATGTCAGAGTTGTAATAAACATTCAAAGAACTTTAAATCCCCAATCATTAAATCCTTGGCAGACTTTTTATCTGAAGACATGAAATGAAAAAGCACTTATTCCTAAAAATATTACTCTTAAGGTGACATTCTCATACAAGAGAAAAAGTAGGAAATGTAAATGATTTAGGTATGTCTATGCCAGGAAGTGTCTCCTTAACGTGATTTGAGAGTCCTCTAAAAGAGTTTGCATTTATCAGCATGGCAGATATACATTGGGTTCAAGAGTTATTTAAAATACTACAATCTAACTCAGAATGCTTATTTCTCATTCTGTTTGCTTTGATAAAAAGTGTCACAAAAAAGGAATTTCTTGAATTGTATATACCTAGGTTATAAATATTTTCTGTGTTCAGAAGCAATTTTATGTTACGTGATGTTTAAGGACAGTGCATACCAGATTGATAACTCACATTTGGTCCTAAAAATGTGTTTTCTTGTATACATTTCAAAATATATCACCTATGAAGCACATGTCATACGACTTTCAGTTCTGTTACTCTAGATTGAGTTCTAATTATTGTCACTATAAAACAGCTGTGCATTTCCATGTATTGAAATGTGCAGAGTAGTTTAGATACGTATGCATTTGGAAGACAAAAGAGGATAGGCCATCACCTACTTTCAAAATAGTTGTGCTCCAAAAATTAGTAATTTATTAGATGTTTGGAATATGGAACATATTTTCTTGGAAATGATGTTGTCAATGATAAGTAGGGAAACCCCTCAAAACACATAAACATCTGTTTTCATTTTTTTTTTAGTCTTTAGAAATATAAATGCATTTTTCTTTGGGAAAAATCTATCTACAGTTATATATACACAGAGATCCAGCATGGAATGACAACAGTAATTTTATCTTCTCAGCAGTTCTCTGGTGCTTACACTGTACTATGCTCTTTCATCTGCTGGTTGGTGGGATCCATTTTGTGTCAAAGAATGTTGCAATTCTTAAAGCTTAAAGCTAACAGTCGAGGCTAGCTTTAAGCACATAGAAATAACACATTATTTAATAAACCTTCTTTTTTTGTTACCCATATGGAATTGAGCTATAAAAGTAAGAAGAAGGGAATATGTCTTACTTTTCCTCTCCTCCTTTCTTTCTTTCCTCTTTATTTTAACTTTTAAATGCAAACAGAAAGCATTGTAAGGGAAAGTTGTAAAATTCCCCAAAGGAGACTTAAGTTCAAAGGAGGAACTGAGTATTAGTATACTTACCATGTGTTAACTATGTTATATAAACTGATTACCGTATAACAAAGTTGTCTCAGTACACTGAGGCTGCTTTGAAAACATACTGCAATCTGGGTGGCTTATAAACAGTAAAAAAAAAATTATTTCTCAGAATTCTAGAGATTGGTAAGTTTATAATCAAAGTATCAGAAGGCTCACTGGTGGGGCCTGCTTTCAGACCCACAGATTGCTGAGAGGGGCAAGGTGGTCTCTTTTATGTTAAGAGCACTAAGCCCATGCATGAAGATTTCACCATCATGTCCCAACCCCCTTCTAGAGGCCTCCTACTTCCTAATACCGTTATCTTGGGGATCAAGAATTCAACACATGCGTTTTGAGGGATCATAAGAATCAGAATACAGTACAGTTGAAATTCAAAATCTGTAATCACAAAATGGAAGTGTCTCACACATACTTTATGTATGCTGAATTTTCTCTGTATGTTACAACAACTAGTATCTCAGAATCTAGCATAAGTTTTCAACCTGATTTTACTATCTTTAAGCGAACGGATCAAAACACATTTCCAGGAAGTAAATGAATAACAATTGGTTTTCATGTGACTAACCGTGAAATATCATCTTGAAATTAAAAAGAAGAGTGAAAGTTTTGAAAATTCACATTCCCATTGTCCGAATGGCTAAAAGTATTCCTGTTGCTGAGAGGAGCAAGTATGTTGTGTTGATTTTAAAAGCAATTTTTAAGATAGTTTTAAATTTTATTACTAAGAGTAATAGTATTTAATTTAGGTACTATTGAAAAAGTAAAAAACTACAATGTGGCCATTTTAACAATCACTGCAACAGTTCTGTGAAAATTTGAAAAGGGCATATAAGGAAAATAAAAAATACCTGAAAGAAAATCAATTGAAAGTAATTCAACCCTTTTAGAGAAAGCAATGTTACAATGTATCACATGAGGAACCCTCTTTAGGACTGAGGCAATTTATTTTCCCAAATACCTCCTTTCCTCTATGCTAGAGATGTGACTGGGTGATGGAAATTACTCAAGTGTCTCAGGAGGAATTGCTGTCTTCATAGGGAAGTTCTTCCAATCTTATAACCCATTACTGGTAATACCTGATCAGAGCTTGTCAAGTGATCTGGGAGTGTATAGAAAGGCCTGGTCATCTTTCCTCAATGTATACTGCACATTCTGGAAGTTACCCTTTAGTATCTGTTGTGATTTGATTTGTCTCTCTGAACTGTATCTTTTCAATTCCTTCTTCTGTCCAGTTCTACTTCTTTTGCTCCTGTGTAAGTTTAGTCCCCTATAAACTTTCTAAAACTTTATAAAAATCTGAGTCTACTTTCCAGAAACCATCCTAATTCAGAAAACTATTTTACTTTTCCCAAAGAAAACCCTAAATAGTTATTGTGTTTTATATAAAAGAATGATAGAATACTCATATTCTGGATAGGATGGATTAGCACTTTATAAGAAATGTAAGACTTACGTAATAAGTATGTTCAAGCATCTGACCCTTCTTCAAACTCCCTAATTTTTGGATAAGATCTGGGAATTTGAGTTTCAACCCCTGGAGATTGTGGCTCAGTATGTCTGAGATAAGTTCTACAGAATTTGTATTTTGGAAAAAATTTATGTAGGAATGTTTAAATATCTACAAATACAGAGACAAGAGTATCATGAACAACTACAAACTCATTACTCAGCTTAAACAGTTTTCAATTCACAGGCAACATGGTTCAACTCTATCTCCTCTTATCCTTCTCTACATAACAATTTGAATTATGTCTCAGATTTCATCTCATTTTATCTAAATATGTTTCAGTGAGTATCTTGAAATCATGTAATTCCACAGTGCCATTAACAGAAATGGGTTTTGTATTTTACATGTGTCAAAATGATTCCAATAATTTGGAAGTATTGAGACCTCATAGGTTAGTTATGGACTTGATATATGAAAAATTTTGGTGGAGGATTAGCGTGTGTGTGTGTATGTGTTGTGTGTATGTGTTTGTGTGTGTGTGTGTGTGTGTGTGTGTGCGATCGATCTCTTTTAAGTAACCATTTTTGAATTATGATAAGAATATACTTTGTCAAGTCCTAAAATCATCAATTGCAGGCTAATATTTAGTGATTATATCTTTAATTTAGGATATTTGTATATTTTGCTATCTTGATGATTTCTACTGGATAAATTATTAAGGATAAGTACAAGATTTCTTTGAGAAAGAGTAACAACCACTAAACTTAACCAGAAAAATTTAATATAGGTCAGTTACAACTGCTTCATTTGTTGTCAGATCTTCTGTTAATAACCTTGACATTGTAGCTTAATGGCAGTAACCTTCACCTTCTTTGAATTGATAAAAGAATCTCTCTATCTTTCCCTTTCTTTGCTCTTTTCCCTTCCCCCTTTCTCTATCCTTTCTTTCTCTCTTTTCTGTTTCTCCTTCCTCTCTCTTTTATCTCCTCTCATCATTATCACAAACTACTCAAAACAGGTATCCTGAATGTTTGGTCCCCTCATAATTTGGAGAAGTGCTTATGATGATATTAAGTTCTACGGATTTTTTTTATCCTAGATATTTTATCTATTGTCCAGAATTCCTTTCTAACCAGAGTATATGGTATACATGTTGCTATACCTATGAATGCAGAGAGAAGTTCAATTATCTTAAATAGAACTGAATCTCAAATTTTTATTAATTTGACATTTAGAATCAGATAAAATTAATACCTCTTAATTAAACCAATGACATAAATTAGTATATGAAATTTGTCACAATTACATGAATAGATAAACATAGGTAATGCCTATAAAACCCTTTCACCCTTTAAAAATCCATGTCATGACTAGCTCCAGAACAACTAAAATGGGCAAAAATTAATCTTATTAAAAAAGAATATGCAGAGGCTATATTGGATTCCTGGAAATATCAATGACCCCTGAGAAGAAAAACATTAATACTCACCTATACAGGAGTTCAGATATACCAAGTTAACAACTAGGAAAATTGGGTAATGAAATTCAGTTATGCAGAAAAAAAAAATTTTTAGTACATCTTTTTCAAGAAATATGCTACACCATGCATAACTTCAATATTTCTAATATAATTACTACAAATCAAGCAAATAAACAATAGTAAAATTGATATATGTCATAAAATCTGTGATTAATCGTCAGAGGGAAAATGTTTTGGGATGCAAAACTCATGTTTTGGTGATAGTTGTCTAAACTCCTTTTATAATTAATGCATTGCTGGATTTATAATTCATAAAACTTGAAAATAACAGTTTAAGATGTCAATAAATTTAAGCAAAAGTATAACATAATTTTGAAAATGCATAACAAATAAAAGTTTAGGAAGTATCAGAGGTCTTGAACATAAATTAACTAAAATATTTAATGTTTAACATATTGATCTGTGTCATACCTTACATTACTTTTTGTATTTACTCTTCTCATTTACCATCTAGATGATGATGCAAAGATAACTGTTTTGTAAGTGTAGTAAAAGGAATTTGAACGTATGATGAGAATCAGAAGTTCACATCTAAAATATTAAGAATACTCATATTTTTTCACATAGAAATATAAACTTCTATAAAATAGTTATACAGTTCATGTTTTTATTGTGTTCATTCTATCAGTCTACAGATGCTATTGAAATGTGGTATTTTGAAAGGTGACAGCTAATTTTGTTTTGTTGCTTGTGTTCACAACGTATATATAAAATGTTAAAAATAAAACAAGTATGGACCTAGAACTAAAAGAAGCTTTCATTATAGAAAATTTACTTTTACATGAAGTCAAACAGACACAACAGGCAAGACCAATAGGTTCTTGGTAAGTATTTATTGACTATAATTGGTCAAAAAATATTAACCTTTAAAATTTTATTGAATAAAATTTGTCAGAAACACTTCCTTTCATACAAAACTGTCATAACCAACATAAAACTGTACCTTATTTGTATTATGTTGATGGATATGATGAATCAATCACTTTGTTTGGGGGGCAATCCAAGATGGCGGCCTAGAGGGAGACTGCACCCCCAGTCGCTCCAGAACCCAGGAGTTAAGAAGGGGAGGCATTGAGAGACTCGGACTGAAATAGAGCCACGGGTGAGTCTGCCCACTGGGTAAAGCTCGGCCCGGGTGGCAGGCCCAGATAGAGGTGGCTTATCGGAGCCGGGCAGGGCAGCTAGAGTCATCCACAGGCAGCCCTGCGCACTCCGGCGGTGGGCCCCGCCAACACAGCCAGCTTCTCCAGGTTCTCGGAACGGAACTGGCCCGCTAGTGAGAGCCTTTCTGACCAGAACAAGCTCCGAGTCCCGGAGCCACTGCAGCACAGCGTACTCCGGCAACGAACCAGCGGAGAGCCTCGATCCGCAAGCAGCCTCTGGGATCAGGGCAGGGCAGCCAGAGAACTCTTCAGGCGGCTCTGCCCACTCCGGCCGCAGGCTCTCTTCACGGGGCGATCCAAGATGGCGGCCTAGAGGGAGACTGCACCCCCAGTCGCTCCAGAACCCAGGATTAAGAAGGGGAGGCATTGAGAGACTCGGACTGAAATAGAGCCACAGGTGAGTCTGCCCACTGGGTAAAGCTCAGTCCAGGTGGCAGGCCCAGATAGAGGTGGCTTATTGGAGCTGGGCAGGGCAGCTAGAGTCTTCCCAAGGTAGCCTTCCACACTCCGGCAGTGGGCTCCTCCCACACGGCCAGCTGCACGGTGCAGGCCCACAGTGAGAGCATTTCCGCACAGAGCCAGTTCCAAACCGTGGAACCAGAAGGGGACTAGGGGCAGTTTTCTTCGGATGAGCTGCTTTATCACATTCCTACAAGACATCAGGCTACTGAAGGCTGGGAGGTGATACACTGGAAATCTACCGGGACATTATAAGCCAATAGCGGAAAACTGCAATATCTCAGGGTCCCACTGACAACTGACCAATATGAGAAAACAAGGGAAGAAAATGTCCCAAACAAATCTAGATACTACATCAATAAAACCCAATGACAGCACAGCAGAAGAAATGTCAGAAAGGGAGTTCAGAATGTACGTAATTAAAACGATCAGGGAAGCTAATGAGGAGATGAAAGAGCAAATGCAGGCATTGAAGGAGGAGATGAAAGAGCAAATGCAGGCATTAAATGATCGCACCAATCAACAGTTAAAAGACCAAATACGGGAAGCAAGAGATCATTTCAATAAAGAGTTAGAGATACTGAAAAAAAACCAAACTGAAATCCTTGAAATGAAGGAAACAATAAACCAAGTTAAAAACTCCATAGAAAGCATAACCAATAGGATAGAACACCTGGAAGACAGAACCTCAGACATTGAAGACAAATTATTTAATCTTGAAAGCAAAGTTGGCCAAACAGAAAAGATGGTAAGAAATCATGAACAGAATCTACAAGAATTATGGGATATCATGAAAAGGCCAAATAAAAGAATTATTGGGATTGAGGAAGGCTTAGAGAAACAAACCAAAGGAACGAACAATCTATTCAATGACATAATAACAGAAAATTTCCCAAATCTGAAGAATGAAATGGAAAACCAAGTACAAGAGGCTTATAGAACTCCAAACATACAAAATTACAACAGACCCACACCAAGGCACATTATTATGAAAATACCTAACATACAAAATAAAGACAGAATTTTAAAGGCCACGAGAGAAAAAAATCAAATTACATTCAGAGGGAAACCAATAAGAATATCAGCAGATTTTTCAATCCAGACCCTAAAAGCTAGAAGGGCCTGGAACAACATATACCAAGCCCTGAAAGAAAATGGATGCCAACCAAGAATCTTATACCCAGCAAAACTTACCTTCAAATTTGACGATGAAATAAGATCCTTCCATGATAAACAAAAGCTAAAGGAATTTACAAAAAGAAAGCCAGCATTACAGAACATTCTCAGCAAAATATTCCATGAGGAAGAGATGAAAAACAACGATGCAAATCAGCAACAGGAGGCGCTAGCCTAAAGGAATAGCCAAATAAAGGAGAAACCAAATCATGTCAAAAACAAAAATGAGTCAATTGACTGGGAATACAAATCATATCACAATAATAACCCTGAATGTTAATGGCCTGAATTCATCAATCAAAAGACACAGACTGGCAGATTGGATTAAAAAGAAAAATCCAACAATATGCTGCCTGCAAGAGACTCATCTCATAGAAAGAGACACCCATAGACTAAAGGTGAAAGGATAGGGAAAAACATACCATGCACACGGACACAGCAAAAAAGCTGGAGTATCCATCCTCATCTCAGATAATGTGGACTTCAAACCAAAACTAGTCAGAAGGGATAAAGAAGGACATTACTTGCTGCATAAGGGAAGCATAAATCAGCAAGACATAACAATCATAAATATCTATGCCCCGAACATTGGCTCATCCACGTACGTCAAACAAATCCTTCTCAATTACAAAAATCAGATAGACCACAACACAATAATACTAGGCGATTTTAACACACCTCTCTCACCACTGGATAGATCGTCCAAACAAAAATTGAATAAAGAAACTATAGATCTCAACAACACAATCAGCAATTTAGACTTAACGGACATATATAGAATATACCATCCAACAAAGAACGAATACACTTTCTTCTCAGCAGCACATGGATCCTTCTCTAAAATAGACCATATTTTATGCCACAAAGCTACTGTTAGCAAATACAAGAAGATAGAGATACTACCTTGTACTCTATCA
Source organism: Sciurus carolinensis (assembly GCF_902686445.1). NCBI lineage: Eukaryota > Metazoa > Chordata > Mammalia > Rodentia > Sciuridae > Sciurus > Sciurus carolinensis. The sequence continues at coordinate 105,520,501 of NC_062217.1, forward strand.
GATCATAATGGATTAAAATTAGAAATAAATGACAGAATAAAAAACAGAAACTTCTCCAATACCTGGAGACTAAATAATACACTATTATATGATGAATGGATAACAGAAGACAACAGGAGGGAAATAAAAAAATTCTTAGAAGTAAACGAGAACAAAGACACATCATATCAAAATCTCTGGGACACTATGAAAGCAGTACTTAGAGGAAGATTTATTTCATGGGGTGCATTCAAAAAAAGAAGTAGAAATCAACAAATAAACGACTTAACACTACAGCTCAAAGCACTAGAAAAAGAAGAGCAGACCAATACCAAAAGTAGTAGAAGACAGGAAATAGTTAAAATCAGAGCCAAAATCAACGAAATCGAAACAAAAGAAACAATTGGAAAAATTAACAAAATAAATAGATGGTTCTTTGAAAAAATAAATAAAATTGATAAACCCTAGCCACACTAACAAAGAGAAAGAGGGAGAAAACTCAAATTACTAAAATTCGGAATGAACAAGGAAACATCACAACAGACACGAGTGAAATACAAAACATAATTAGAAGCTATTTCAAAAATCTATACTCCAACAAAACAGAAAACCTCGAAGACATCAACAAATTTCTAGAGACATATGAACTACCTAAACTGAACGAGGAGGACATACACAACTTAAATAAACCAATTTCAAGCAATGAAATAGAAGAGGTCATCAAAAGCCTACCAACAAAGAAAAGTCCAGGACCAGATGGGTTCTCAGCCGAGTTCTACAAAACCTTTAAAGAAGAGCTCATTCCAATACTCCTCAAACTATTCCATGAAATAGAAGAGGAGGGAACCCTCCCAAACTCGTTCTATGAAGCCAATCACCCTGATACCTAAACCAGACAGAGACACATCGAGGAAAGAAAATATCAGACCAATATCCTTAATGAACATCGATGCAAAAATTCTCAACAAAATTTTAGCAAATCGCATACAAATATATATTAAAAAGATAGTGCACCACGATCAAGTGGGTTTTATCCCAGGGATGCAAGGTTGGTTCAACATTCGGAAATCAATAAATGTCATTCACCATATCAACAGACTTAAAGTTAAGAATCACATGATTATTTCAATAGATGCAGAAAAAACATTCGATAAAATACAGCATCCCTTCATGCTCAAAACACTAGAAAAAATTGGGGTAGTGGGAACATTCCTAAACATTATAAAGGCAATCTACGCTAAGCCCATGGCTAATATCATTCTAAATGGTGAAAAACTGAAAGCGTTCCCCCTAAAAACTGGAACAAGGCAGGGATGCCCTCTTTCACCGCTTCTATTCAACATCGTCCTTGAGACTCTAGCCAGAGCAATCAGACAAACCAAAGAAATTAAAGGGATACGAATAGGAAAAGAAGAACTCAAACTATCCCTGTTCGCTGATGACATGATTATATATTTAGAGGAACCTGGAAATTCCACCAGAAAACTTTTAGAACTCATAAGTGAATTCAGTAAAGTAGCAGGTTACAAGATCAATGCTCATAAATCCAATGCATTTTTATACATAAGTGATGAATCTTCAGAAAGAGAAATTAGGAAAACTACCCCATTCACAATAGCATTGAAAAAAATAAAATACTTGGGAATTAATCTCACAAAAGAGGTGAAAGACCTCTACAATGAGAACTACAGAACACTAAAGAAAGAAATTCAAGAAAACCTTAGAAGATGGAAAGATCTCCCATGTTCCTGGATAGGCAGAATTAATATCGTCAAAATGGCTATACTACCTAAAGTGCTATACAGATTCAATGCTATTCCAATTAAAATCCCAATGATGTACCTTGCAGAAATAGAGCAAGCAATTATGAAATTCATCTGGAAGAATAAAAAACCTAGAATAGCTAAAGCAATCCTCAGTAGCAAGAGCGAAGCAGGGGGTATTGCAATACCAGATCTTCAACTCTACTACAAAGCAATAGTAACAAAAATGGCATGGTATTGGTACTAAAATAGACAGGTAGATCAATGGTACAGAATAGAGGACATGGACACAAACCCAAATAAATACAATTTGCTCATACTAGACAAAGGTTCCAACAATATGCAATGGAGAAAAGATAGCCTCTTCAACAAATGGTGCTGGGAAAACTGGAAAACCATATGCAACATAATGAAATTAAACCCCTATCTCTCACCCTACACAAAACTCAAGTCAAAATGGATCAAGGACCTCGGAATCAGACCAGAGACCCTGCATCTTATAGAAGAAAAAGTAGGTCCAAATCTTCAACTTGTTGGCTTAGGATCAGACTTCCTTAACAGGACTCCCATAGCACAAGAAATAAAAGCAAGAATCAACAACTGGGATAAATTCAAACTTAAAAGCTTTCTCTCAGCAAAGGAAACTATCAGAAATGTGAAGAGAGAGCCTACAGAGTGGGAGAATATCTTTGCCAACCATACCTCAGATAGAGCGCTAATTTCCAGAATCTATAAAGAACTCAAAAAACTCTACACGAAGAATACAAATAATCCAATCAACAAATGGGCTAAGGAATTGAACAGACACTTCACAGAAGAAGATGTACAAGTAATCAACAGATATATGAAAAAATGTTCAACATCCCTAGTAATAAGGGAAATGCAAATCAAAACTACCCTAAGATTTCATCTCACCCCAATTAGAATGGCGATTATCAAGAATACAAGCAACAATAGGTGTTGGCGAGGATGTGGTGAAAAAGGAACACTCATACATTGCTGGTGGGGTTGCAAATTAGTGCAGCCACTTTGGAAAGCAGTGTGGAGATTCCTCAGAAAGCTTGGAATGGAAACACCATTTGACCCAGCTATCCCACTCCTTGGCCTATACCCAAAGGACTTAAAATCAGCATACTACAGAGATACAGCCACATCAATGTTCATTGCTGCTCAATTCACCATAGCCAGATTGTGGAACCAACCTAGATGCCCTTCAGTTGATGAATGGATAAAGAAACTGTGGCATATTTATACAATGGAATATTACTCCGCAATGAAGAATGATAAAATTATGGCATTTGTAGTAAATGGTCGAAATTGGAGAATATCATGCTAAGTGAGATAAGCCAATCTCAAAAAACTAAAGGACGAATGATCTCGCTGATAAGCGGATGAGGACATATAATGGGGGGTGGGATGGGCTAGCATTAGGTTTAGGGTTAGGTTTAGAGTTAGGCTAAGGAGAGCGGTAAGAATGAAGGAAAGAAGGACTGTGTAGAGGGAAAAGAGGGGTGGGAGGGGTGGGAGGGGCGGGGGGAGGGGAAAAATAAAATAAACATCATTACCCTATGTAAACGTAAAAAAAAAAAAAATTCACTTTGTTTGGTCTTTGAGCCTTTTGAGTAGACTACAGTGTGGAGATAGTGAAGAAGCTGTCTTACCCCTGAAGCAGGGAACTGGGTCTGCTAGAGGTTTTCCTCTAGATTAATTACATATTCTCCCTTTCATGGCAGAAAGTTATCATATAACGAATGTCTAGGGTGGAATGAGGAAACCTGTTATTAGAGGTGCAACTGTGTACCAAAGACTTATTGTGGTCAATTTGACCAGAATGTACAGCTCTGTAAGGACAGAAAAGCCAGCCTACCCAGAAGAGTCAATACTACATCTGAAAAATCATCATTACTTTTCCTGTGAAGACTTCAACCTTTATTTCAGGCCTTTATGAAAGCTGAATGACTTGGGTATCAAAGATGTAACTGTGAGATAAGGTAATGAACTCCTCAGATATTTCCTTTCACTTCTGCTTAGATCTTAAAAATAGAACTTTGTTAATATACTTATGATACACTGTAGAAAGACCCTAATATGTGCCACAAGACTTTTAGTCATCAAAATAATGCCTTGAGTATGAATACATGGTTTTAAAAAAGTTGACCAACTAGACTCTGCTATTTATAAATGTAATTACACTCAGGGGGTAGCTACTTTGAAATAATGTCTTCAAATTCTTTTCCCTGATTAAGAAGGAAAAATGATTTAACAAATATCCATAGGTAGATACAAACCTAGATCCTTTCCTGAAAACTTTAAAAAACTTGTCTTATTTTCTAGTTGACTCTAATCCATCTTATTAAAAATCATCTAAAATCTTTATTATAATTTTAATTTTGGCATTTCCTTTTTGAATCTGTACATCTTCCCAGTCCTCCTGGGATCTAAAACATCAAGTGAGGCAAGTCACTTAATCCATTTTATTTCACCAAAAATGCCAGATTCCTAGTTTTATTTCAGCATACAGGAAGAAGCATTCATAAGATATTTTTGTTTGTTAGTATTGTTCCTTTCTTTATTTTTCCTAGTTAACACTTTGATATGACAATGACAATAAAAACAAAATAACTATTTGCATTTATTGTTATGGAGAAATATCAACATGTATAGTTATTTCCCAGAAAATAGACTAGAAATTCTTGTGCTCTAGTGAGACGTGACTTTGATGGCCATCTCTTACTGATATTGAGCTTATTTTCATAATAGTACCAGTACCTGTTATTTTTCCACAATGTGACAGGTGATGGCATTTTTTAATTACAAAGTATGATTAAATTTCCCTTGTTAATGACTGTAAGTTCAGTTTAGTTACTTTCTAAGGATCATAAAATGAGAGAGAAGGTTAGAAAATATTGAAAATGAAATAGGGGTAAGAAATACTCTTTCTCCTATTCCTTTTTTAACAAAATGAAAATACTGTGGAGTCCAACTTTGCTGAAATATCATCATGTAGTAATGGGATAGATTTGCAGTCTTCCAAAATACTACATAAATATTATCCTAGTTTCTCTCTTCTTTCAGTCTCTGCAGGAAGAGACTGAAGCATATGTATAACCAATAGAATTCTGAAATATTGCTAGTTTTTTGCATGGATTCAGGTGATGACTCTATTTCCTGCCTTTCTCTATATTATTTTCTTTGTGATGGCTATTTTTTCTAAATTTACCCAGTGAATTTGTCCTCTTACCCATCTTGAAATTATCACAAATTTTTTTCTTTTTAAATTTTATATGTAAACTCTTTTTTACACTATTCTTCCAAAGGCATTTACCTTTGGTAGTTTACAAAAATCATGAACTCAAGTATAGTGAAACTTGATAAAATTTCCAAATATTGTTAATACTTTAATCCACAATATAGATATTTGGGTCTACCTATGGTCAATAGTCATTTGAACTTTCAAAATCATTTTAGTAGAATCCCAAAGTCTATAATTTAACACAAATCCAACAAATTGTTTATTTCCATCTCAAATATAAACTTAGTACTTTAATTATAAATCAAGCCAAGTCTAGATTAGTTTAAATCCCATGAATACACAAGACTAAAGAAGAGGGGCCAGGGTTGTGGCTCAGCAGTAGAGCACTTGCCTGGCATGTATGAGGCACTGGGTACCATCCTTAGCACCACATAAAAAATAATAAATAAAAAGGCATTGTGTCCTTCTACAACTAAAAAAAAATTTTAAAAAGAATAGAGAAGACACCTTAAAATTTGGTTAGCTTTACTTGGTATTAGAAAAATATTATAAGATTAACAGTACCTTTTGAATAATATATAAGCAGTAAAAAAAAAATCACTCTCTAAACTTGTGAGTTCCCTTTATGTTCATATCTTGGATATTATTCATCTTTAAATTTTTGATCCTACAGTAAAGTTCTAGCTTTTTCTACTTCAGTGTATGGTATGGTAAAGATGTTAGTCTCTCTCATTTTTCTCTCTCTCTTTTTTTTTTTTTTACTTTTCCTTCTTCTCCTCCTCCTTCTCCTCCTCCTCCTTGTCTCTCTTTCCCAGGGATTTAAAAGTTTTTATGTGCATCAGAATTAAACAAACTTGTTAAAACAGTACTAATGGGGTTAAAGGGTTTTTAATTCCGTAAATCTGAATGAATTCTGAAAATGTGCATGTTTCCAGGTGATGCCGAGATCAAACAGAACCATAGCTGTAGTCCCAGAAAAGTATTTTAGGTCATTTTCACCATGAATAGATTAAATAAATGCAAGAGTTTTTGTTTTTGTTTTGATTTTGGTTTTTGGTACTGAAGATTGAACCCAGGGGTGCTCAACCACTGAGACACATTCCTAGACTTTATTTTTTATTTTGAGATAGGGTCTCATTAATTTGCTTGAAGCCTTGCTAAATTGCTAAAACTGAACTGGATCCTACCTCAGCCCCACAAGTCGTGCACCATCATGCCTGGCTATCCAAGAGTTTTATTGAAATTTTATTAACAAATTTTTCAGTAGCAAATGTTAAAGAGCATTTTGCATGTCCACAAAATCAATTGCTACTTAGGTTCCAGAAATGAAATTTCAATGTAAGATTCTGGTCACAACATCTTTAAAGAACTGAATCAAGATCTCTTTAAACTGACACATGCAAGTGTTATTTCTTTTATTACCTTAGTGGGAGAATATTTTTGATGAGCTACTGGATGTCTTGTTTCTTCAATATATACAACATTACTTTAAATTAAGGACCTGGTATTTATATGCAATTACATAATAGTCATGTTGTACTGGCATGGCAAGGATTACAGTTTAGTATAAAGTACTTTATTTCCAAATTTATTTATCTCATTTATAGATGATGTTACTCAAACATCCATCCTGGTGTATAGTTATCTTGACAAGTTTGAATAAGACTTAAAAATGCTAAATAGAGGAAACTGGGAAATAAATTACAAAATAAAAAGTCCACTTCTCCTAATAGTAGAATCTACTTACATGGTGTACCCTGAACACATTTACATAGAAATTCTACCACTATTGATCATAAGAAGTTCATTTTGGAGAATACACCAAAGATAATTGTAATTTAAGATAGCATCTTAGACTGTTCTTAAAACCACTTAGGAAGTGAAATTGTTAGTCATCTCTCAGCATTACAGATGCATATATCTGACCTCTGGGTTGATAAAAGACTAGAAGGGGAAGGGTTCTAGGCCAGAATGTTCTTGTTTGGAAGACACTTTCAAATTCTAGACAAGAAAAGGGGGTTTTGCTTCAGAGTGTAGCCTTTGTTCGGTAAGTGTTGCAGTTTATTCAGTGCTACTGTATGGATAGTTTAAAACTTAAGTCCTTGTTGGAAACATCTAGTGTTTCTAGATCTTTAAAGTTACATGGAAAAGTAGAGGGCTAAAGTAATGCCTTTTAAGTATGTTTTTGTTACTATATAGGAATGGTTGCCATTTAGAAGAAAGGAATTGTTGAACTTGAGGTCTTGGAGAATATGTGGAAGATTCACTGGGTGGTGGGTGGGTGAATGAGAAAGTATGCATAGAGAAGTACTCTATGCCCTTAGATTAGTTCCAATTGTCTAGCCATTGTTATGTGTGCATTTTAGTTAATATTGCTGGGTATTAAAGGATAAGTCCTAATGCCCAAAGGTTGTTAGAAGTAGAAAAATAATCCATATATAAATATCCTTTTGTTAGTTTTTAGGAAGAACTGTCTTCTGGGAATGACCCTTGTTAATCCATCTCTTGGAGCTAGGGGTAGTCCTGAATTTAGTCACTGGAATGATGCTGAGGGAGAAGAGAAAGGGTGAGGGTACGTGCTCTTTGCTAGTACTTCCATATCTGGAAGACAGGTTTAGATTATAACCATAGATCTATAAGCATTTTTGGTAAAGTACTTGTGTTTATTGTGCACAAAGTTCATACTTTATTTCACAACATCTAAGCTTTCTAGATGTCCTGAGGTGACAGTGAATCATAAAAAGTAGAGCTAGTGAATTAGCCAGTTTGTAAATAACTTTTTGTTATAATTGATAGAAAAGATGCATCTGGGACATGGAATTGCTTTGTCTCTGGGTAGTGTGTATCAGGACTTGCTCGTTAGGCTGGCAGCAGAGGGGCACAGTGGGCATACAGCAAAAGACAGGAGCAAGTGCTCAAGAATTGACATTTCCATGTGAGCCACTGGTGTGTGCATCTTCTGGTTGTACTATAGGAATACTTTAATTCACTGGGAACTTGCTAATACTTTAGTAGTAGATATCTGGTAATGAAACAAGCTTTGTGTATCCTGTTGCTTTGTCTCATTTTAAATTGAGCATTAAGGGAATGCATTATTTTAGTTGTAACTCTGCCAATATGTCTATCTAGAGGCCTGTTGCCATTTCTGTCTTCAGTGAAATTTTTGTCCCCAAGAAAGGATAACAGATTGAGTTGGTATAGTGTATTCTTGGTTAAAAAATATTCATGTAGCTTTGGGATTTTGAATTGGTGAATATTCATGATGTGTGGAAAAGCATGATACACACTACATTCTGAATCACACAAAATGGGATATTGTGTATGTATATGCACGACCTGGAGGGACACGTTCAACTAAGCTGCTTGTGACTGAATGACTTTGTTCTTTGATTGTGTTTTTATTTTTCCTGTAGTGCACATGTTAACATTTAAAAAATAAATGCTATTTTAAAAACAAAAAAAATAGCATCTTAGATTTTTGATGCTGTTAATAGTATTAGTGGTCATATTTTCATTTAATTAACTTTGCCAATAAAGAAGAGTAAAAGTCCAGTTTGAAAGCACATAGAATTGTTGCCTTATCCATAAACCTTTTCTATGTTTCCATTCAAACATATGTAGCAAAGACTCTATGTGAAATTTGTTAACTGTGGGCTTTTCAAAAAATTTTATTTTCTCAGTTTTTCCCATCATGGTAAACATAAAAGTAGATGTTATGGCCAATTTCCTTTAAAGGTTACAAACTTGGTGCAAAGGTAGGGAATTTAAAACTCCATTCCCAAATTGCGAACAGTTCATATAAACAGGTTGAACATTCCTCTGCCGAATTAAAAAATGAGGTTATATTCCTTTATATCATTAATTTCAAGTCAAATTTTGGGGCATATTAATAAAATAAAAATTTGCATAATGCTTTCAACAATTTAGAGATAGAAAGTCAACAGCTCTTATAAGCAAAGGTATATTTAAAAAAATTTTTTTAGTTTTATGTAAGTTTCTGGGTTGTATTAAGATTCAATTAGGAAAATAGTATTGTTTTATAGACAGAATTTGCTTTACACTGTGGTTGCGTTCGTGTTTGATGTATCTATGATCCAGCAAAGTGGAGAAACAGGATAATTACATATTTTAAAATGCTGGTATGCAAAATCTCCTTTGAGGGGGAGCATCTACAAACAGCAATGACCCCTTGAGGGAGATAAGGAAATAATCATAGAGCTGAGGTCTAGAAAACATAAATATATAAGGAATCCCAAAGGAAAGAGGGAAAAGAACAAGACTTCTTAGAAAGGCAGGGGATATATGGCCACTGAGATTAAAATTTCAAAGCAAGGCAGTGTATTATGAGCTAAAAGCAAGAAGCGAAGTAGATACAAACATTAGCATACACCCCAAATTGATAATCATTCCAGAAATTAACAATGAAAGAAAGAAGATTAAGAATCAAAGTGAAGAACATTGTCAGATATCAGCACCCTGGTAGAGTTCTAGAAATGGCATAGAGGATATCTTTTAAGGTAGAGATGCCCATTTGTGGTTAGAGCTCTGACTTCAAAAGGGTCTTTCCTTCCACTGAGTTGCTGTAGGAGGAAATAAAAGCTGGAATGTTTACTAATCAATTTCTAACCAAAAACCAAATCGAAACAAAATGAAAATAAATAAAGAGTATCACCATACATAGGCAGTCTTCATTCATCTCTAAAATACAAAGATATTTAGAACGAAATGGTTAGAAGGCTTATAATAAATCCAATGACCTTATAAGTGACCTTTATTTCCTTATTTTGAATTAGCTCATTCTAATGTGTAAAGTTCCTTATAATAATTAAAAGGTAAGGGAATGAGAAACTTGAACACATTTTCAGCACAAATGTAATATGTAAGGGGATGACTTTGACAATACTGATCTTATATTTGTATCATTTTAGTGGGACATGTCTTTTAACTACATCAAAACAAGTTTTGATCAATTAATCACTTTCTAGAAAGTCTCAGAGCACTCTAAAAAGATAAATGTTCAAAATTTCTTTTTCTTCCCCCCTTTCCTGGTAAATCAAATGTCTACTATATGCAGTCACCTGATAAGTGTTTGAAATAAATGTCACTGTAAACAAACTGAGGCATAAAAAGGTTAAAATTATAAAGTGAGTTCCAGGTAATTAATTTTTATATGTCTAAGACTGCTCTAAGAAGGGCAGAGATAATTAAAAGAAACTGCTGCTAATTGTAATGAGAAAGTGAATGAGATTTGAGAGGGCAATCAGTATCACATTCCCTTTAAGAAATGTGTGATGTCTAGAAAGAGTAATTAGGAAGGAGGACTATCTTTTCTCATATTTAGATGGCAAATTAATAGAGTGTTGACACAAAGTAGAGTAGTTTTCTTATTATATAAAACTGATACCCTTCCTGTACCCTTCTCCACCATGGAGCCTTCTCAAAACTAGCACTATTTCTTTGAAAAATGTAAATTTACACTTTTTAAATTATTAATATATAATACCACTGTGTATTTTGTGCTTTATTGGGGAGATGAGAAATGCTTTCATTATCTTTGAACATTTTTAGACTTTGGAGTGATATGAATATCAATATATTTAATTTCATGTAAATCTCATGTAAATAAGAAACCATTTTACCAGAAGAACATATTGTGCAATTTAAAGATGAAATTGTGATTATGCCCATAAAACAGCTTCTGCACCTAGCATGCCCAACTGTATCACTATTTATCTACTTAGGTTATTTGTATTTATTCTTATTACTTTAATGTTAATATTTTCTAATATTCATTTTTTTGTTCATTTTGTTATGCACTATATATTTATTAGTAGTGAGATGATAGCAAGTATATAAATAGGAAAGCTTAGATGCAAGTCCAAAATCATAAACTATATATACATATATATAATACATAAATGAATAGTTCTGGAATTATAACAAATAAGTTCATAAAACTAAGGATGAGGTAGGTTGAAGTAGGTCTCAAATAAGGAAGAATTGAAGTGCAGATTTGCAGAATTAGGAAAAAGGTCTTGGAGTAAGCTGAGCAAATAGAATGTATTAGAAAAGATACATATGTGGAATTTAATTAGTTTTGAAATGTATACACTCTGCATGTTGTAAGACTCCACAGGATATATATAAATAGAAGAAAGTAACTGAATATTCATGCCCAAAATATAGTGCTATAGTTGAAAAAATACTCTAAACTCCCTTTCATCTCAATACCTCTTCAGAGGTCCCAAAGAGGTCCCAAATGTCTCTTGATTCAAGTTATATAACTCCATCTTGTTTTTTTCCCTGAACTTTTAAAGACCCCAATTCTTGAGCTACTAGTTCACCCTCATGTTAATAATGATATATGATATATGAGAGAGAATAAATAATTTTCACCTTTCAATATGCTAAAATGAGAAGAGGTTTTTTAAAATATTTACCACAATACAAGTGTTAAGACTTAAATGCCTTAATATTATTAAAGGTTCATGGGATAAAATAAAATAAATTTATACTTCAAGGGATGATGTCATGGTTCACTGATTAGAAAATGACCAGAATTTTTTTTGAAGATCAGGCCAATTACTGAATATATTCAGAATGAATAGATGTTGCTGAATCTCTCCTTTTAATATGATATTTTGAATAGTATAAAAATAATGGAACCAAGTCTATAGTATTGTAGTAGGGATTCAATGAGTTAGAACATAAAATACTTGTACCATGAACTCACACCTGAGAAGCTAGCTTTGGCTCTTGTTATTATTTTATCTTTATCATCTTCATTTCATATCTATATGCTGAAAAATATCTGTATTTGTCTTTTGTCGTACCTCTCCCCTGACCCAAAAACCTTTATATCCAACTCTTCATAAACCCAGTTGAATGTCTAATGAGCATCTCCAATTACCTCTGTCTACTGTTTTCTCCACCTCCATTTCTTGAAGCCATAAACCTTAGTGTCATCCTAGGTTCCTCTATATCCCTCTCCTTCTACAATTTTTTGTGAATGTTTCTGAATAATGTTCCACCTCCACAATTCACCCACCTAAACCACCATTGCTTAAGTCTAAAGGGTAGTCATAACTGCAGCATTAAAGATAAGTGTGTCTGACAGTGCTCTCTCTTTCATCCTGCAGAAGGTCCCAATGATATCAACTTGCCATATTGGATACAGATGATTGTAATTTTAATATCAATTGCCATAATATTAATTTAGAACACAAATAGCTGCATATAAACATGGATGAAATAATATTTTCACTGTTGTTGAAACAGTGCGAGTCCTGAATGAGTCAATAGCTGTATAATTAATCAAATAACAGGCTACCAAATTGAATCTAAGTGAACTAAAAATAGAGTGCATATCTGTGGATAGCTGTAAACAAAATTAAAATTGTATCCTGGTGCCTCTGCTTCTTTAAATGCCATGAACACCAGCAGGCATGATTTTAAATGATGATTCATATTTCTTTGCTACTGGGTAGGAGGTCCAGTAGCAGGTTTTCTTTATTATACAGAAATGAAAATGGTATAATCTCATTGTAAGGATGATAAGCAGATTATATGATGGTCACTTACCAGAGCAAAAAGATGTTATTTGTATTGATCTATACCCCAGAAGATTCTAAAATGTAGTTGTATGAGAGAATAATATTTCAACTTAATTTCCTTCAGTTGCCCCTTACAATTAAGCTCTGGGGATATAAACACTGTGTATGTTTGAACACTTACATAACATAAGAGTAACAGTGAGTATGAAAATCATTTCATTTTATTCATTCATACTCTCTTCATTGGTTAAGTGTGTAAATTTAATTAACTGCTAAATAACACTTGCTAAGTCCAACACTGTTTCACTAAGCTTTTTCCCTGCTATGATTAAAAGACCTGACAAAAACTATTTTAGAGGAGGAAAGTCTATTTGAGGGCTCATAGTTTCAGAGGTCTCAGTCTATGAACAGCATGCTCCATTCCTGAGGACTTGAGGTGAGGCTGAACTTCATGGTAAAAGAGTGTGGTGGAGGAAAGTGGTTCACATGATGATCAGAAAGCAGAGAGACAGACTCCACTCACCATATACAAAACATATATATACCTCAATGGCACATCCAGAGTGGCCCAGCTCCTTCAACCACACCCTACCCACCTTCAGTTACCACTCGGTTAATTTTGTCAGTGGATTAATTCACTGATTGGGTTTTGAAAGCCTTAACCATTTGAGTTAATCATTTGTCCTTAATCATTTGTCCTTTAAAACTTCTTGCACTGTCTCACACTTGAGCTCTTATGGGGCACCTCACATTCAAACCATAAAAAGCACTTAAATGAAACAAAATATTATGTCTGTGGAAAGGCACACAATATGTTTGTGGTAAGGAGATGTTGATATTATTGACGTCTCATATTTTGTTATAAAGGCATTGCTTGTTAATGTGAATGAAGTATAACATATTTTATATTTTATATTAAATACAAGGACAGATTACACCTGTAATTGTAATAGAAGAAGAAATTAAAATAAGTTTTCTGTCAATGAACTATATCAATGAAGTGCCTGAAATTCTTGAAAAAAAAAAAAACTTATTAACTCTTACGTATCTCTAAAATGTGGTGAAATACATAGTAGTATGTTTTAAAGCTGTTCAAAATACGCACTTCCAAAATAAACTGTGCAGTAATTCACTTCAGGTGACATATTTGTGGGCACAATCATAATCCTTATTATTTATTATGTGCATCATTGAAAATGTCTGTAAAATGTTTTGAATGTTTAAAATATGGATGAAGTGGTTCTCTTGAAACAGTTTTTTATCCTTAACGAAGAGAAATCCAAATCTATAGGTAACATCATAGTGAAGAGGAAAGAAAACAGGAAATTGCCATAGTCTGCTTTTGTGAAGGAAAAATGAAATGTCAAAGAGAAAATTTTTATGGTTCTTTAATCACAATCATCAAATTGTAACAAATGGAACTTTCAAATTGAATTCCTAACTTTTTGCCTGAATTGCACATAAGATTATACCTGCATACTAAGTGAAGAATTATATTTCATAATACATTTCATTTGGCTTTCAACACAGGTATTCTGTTGGAGACATTTCAGTAAATCTTGTCAGATATAGCAAAAGCAATTTAGTAAACACCATGATCAAATACCTATCCCATTTCTTCTTGATATTCTTTTAAACTTTCAATGCCTAAGATTTCATTGCTAGAATAATGTGTGTTATTCTCTTTTCACACTGATTCATTAAACAGTATTCTTTACAATGTTGTTTTGATGTAACTCACTACCTACCAATTTGAGGAAAAACTTGGTTGCTTTAGTCCATTAGAAAACATATGCTCTTTAATAATACTGCTTCTTAACTTTTACTGGTTTGTTTTCTTTCAGTTTCTCATTAATCCTTATTTTGTCAACTCACTGAAAACTGAACATATGCTGCTTAACAACAATTTGTACTAATTGAATATGTTTCTTACATATTCTCCAAATTAAATTTCTAGTTGCTCACTTTTTCATGATTATAATATTGATAGAATGTGGCAATAGTTGCTAGTATGAGAAAAAATTACTGAGAGATAGCTAGACTTAAAGCAAGATATTTTAAGAATCTTTGTAAATAAATAATATATATATATATATATATATATATATATATATATATCAGTTGCTGTATTATATCCAAGGCAGAGAAGAGATGAGAGTGTCACATTTGCAAGTTACACAAGGAAATGCTTTTTAAATTAAGTTATAGACATTCTTCCCCTGATAGATTTTTAAAAATTTCTATTAGTCAAGGAATATCATAAATCAATAAAGTTTTCCTCAACCACTGGATAAAATTGTTTTATTTCCTCTTTTTGTTTTCTTGAAATGGTATTCATATTTACAACTTATAATTAGTAGTTTTCTTAATCCTTTCACTCAAAAAGACATTATTGATAAATATCTGTGGCAAGTCTTAAAAGATTTTTCATGTATCCCAGTACCTAGCCCAGTGATTAGTATGCTAGATTCCAACAAATGTTTATTTAATATGTAAATTAGGAATCAAATTCCTAGGGACAAAGTTCTCTGTCTTATGATCAATCTCCAATAAAATCTTGCACTATGCCTGGGGTAGCCAGGGAAATTTTGTATGGAAAATGGGAAGACCTCCATCAGCCTGGAACACTGAGTGATATATTGAATAAGAAATAAGCATCTATTATTCTGAACTAAAAGTATTTGAATGTTGATCTCTTATGGCAGTGAACATTAACTAATTCAGTGTTTTCTAGATACAATGAAGAAAGAGAAAACAGCAAACCCGTAATTTCCCAAGTAGCATCTATCTTCTCTGATTTTTAGCAGTTGGCAACAGTGACGAAGTTCAGTAGGTCCTAGCTTGTGCCTCATTTGAGTAGGGCTTGCTCTGAGTTCAACAGCCAAAATCCTAAAAGGATGAATGTAGGAATTGTTCTCGGATAAGTATCCAACAGCCTGATAGGTTGAATGGCATGCTACACATGTTTTAAGTAGTATAGAAAGGTCTCAGTCTGTTTCTAAGGCCCAGATTATGCAAAGTATCCATTCTCTCTTGTCTATGAAACAAGAAAACCTTCTCTTTATCTCCTGTTTCACTCAAAGATGTCTGATAATGGGAAAGGGAAGAGATGTTTGATTATCTTTGGCATATGAATTCTTAAGCCCCATAAAATGGTAAGTAAATAACTTCAATCGGTTTGAAAAATTACTTTAACTTATTCAACTTAAATAATTGATCTTTTTTTGTATGAAAAGTATTTCAATGTCATGTTAATGTTTGCTGTTGTTAATTGTACATTTTACCATTAATACAGTTAAAAAGAAGGAAATAGGGAAATAAAATTCTTGAAATTCTAATGCATAGGTAATATTTTTAATTTCCTTTTTTTCCATTTATTTAAGACACATTTATTAAGCACTTATTATATTCAAGACTCTGTGATAGGTTCTTGAATGGAAGAGAGATTGGTGACAATCATACTCTTCCCAGAAAAGAAAGTAACAGCTAATATTTATTAAGCTTTAAGTGTATGCCAGGCTGAGTAGGGTGCTCTTCATAGTTTACTTCAGTTCTTCTCATAACAAACTCATAAAGTGGGAACTATTCTTATCCCCACTACAGGGAGGAGGGTCAGAAGGGCCATGGAGCTTATAAGACCACAGGGCTGGTGTGACAGAGCTGGGCTTCAACCTAGATCTGTCAATTCCCAACCCCCAATACTATTTTTTCCCCTCGAATCTGATCAAAGTCTGTGGCTTTTGTCTTAAATACCCACTGAGTGAACCAGTTTTTAAAAGAACAAAACCTGGAAGCAAACCAGGTCAGGCTTAGATGGAGCTAGAATGAGCTTTTGCTGGGGTTAGGCTCCTGCTTGGAGGCCTTGCCTCTTCAACAGGGAGCCCAGCCTAGTCTGTGACCCTATCTGTAGGGAATCCAGGACACCTGGAAGCTGACCTCATTTCACCCTGGAGAATCATGGAAGGGACCTTAGAAGAGGCCCTGATCCCTGTGTCCTCTGAGCCTTAGATGTGAACTGACACCAGGTTCATTGAAGTCCCTGGTTAAGACCCTCCCCATCACCTCCCCAAGGGTCACTAAACATCAAACAAATCTTTCTCAATTTCAGGAATCACATAGACCACAACACAATAATTCTCGGTGATTTTAATGCACCGCTGTCACCACTAGATAGATCTTCCAAACAAAATCCAACCAAAGAAACCATAGAACTCAATATCACAATCAATAACCTAGACTTAATAGACATATATAGAATATTCTATCCATCAACCAGCGGATTCACTTTCTTCACCGCCCTATCACTGGGACCCCAGACCAACAGATCGCACCAGGCATCCAGGATTCTACAACCATACCAAACACACCGGACCTCCAGGACCCCTGCTGGACCAACCGAATCCCACCTCCAGGACCTCCAGCTGACCACGTACAACACTGAGCTGCAGCTCCCCATTTGCCAACACATTTCAAAGCCAGAGCGGCCATCTTGGATAATCCTGGAAGCCATAGCTCTGATCTTTAGGTGGGGCAGAACCCATCCTGAGACACCTGCGGGAGGCTTGAAGCTCATTGTCAGGTACCTCTCATGCATCAGACTACTAAACACTGGGAGGTTTCATTAATATATGACTGTTATACAGTAGATTTTCTTTTTTCCTCCTTTTTAAAAAATTTAAGTTTTTATTTCTTTACTTTTCTTGCTCTCTTTTCCTTTTGTTTACCTGTTCCCTCAGAGTGTCTTTCTCCCTTTTTTGCATGCTAATATCCAATTTCTTTTGATTACACTCTCACCCTTTCTAATATCTAGAACTTCTGTATATTCTTTTCTTATCCCATTAACAGCCACATTCTACATCCCTCTGCATCCTCTTTGTCCTTCATTAGAAACTGCAGACCTTATTGCAAATCTGTTTGTTTTACCGAAGATAATATTTGAACTCATTCTGTTTACTATGACAATTTTGTTATTGTCCCCATAGGGGCTATTTGGTCTAGGATTGCATAGTGTCTGATTTGGGCACTGCAAATATTGATCTCCCCTTAAAGAAAGGGTTCTGGAAACCTATAGGGCCATGATAAGCCTATAGGGGGAAATCTTTAATACCCCAGATCTGCACAGCTAGAGGGGAAGATACATGAACAACATGAAAAAACAAGGGAAGAAAATGATCCAAACAAATCTAGATTCTATATTAATAGAATCCAATGACAGTATGGTAGAATAAATGTCAGAAAAGGACTTCAGATTATACATGATTAAGATGATTCACGAAGCAAAGGATGAGATAAGAGAGCAAATGCAAACAATGAATGATAATACCAATAAGCTGAAAGAGCATGTGCAGGAAGCAAAAGATCATTTCAACGAAGAGATAGAGATTCTGAAAAGAAACCAAATGGAAATCCTTGAAATGAAGGAAACAATAAACCAAATAAAAAAACTAAATGGAAAGCATCATCAACAGACTAGACCACTTGGAAGACAGAACCTCAGACAATGAAGACAAAATATTTAATCTTGAATATAATGTGGCCCAAATAGAGAAGATCATAAGAAATTATGAATAGAATCTCCAAGAACTATGGGACATCATGAAAAGACCAAATTTAAGAATTACTGGGATTGAGGAAGGCACAAAGATACAAACCAAAGGAATGAACAACCTATTCAATGAAATATCAGAAAATTTCCCAAACCTGAAGAATGAAATGGAAAATCAAATACAAGAGGCTCACAGAACACCAAATGCACAAAATCACAACAGATCCACACCAAGAAACATTATAATGATAATGCCTAACATTCAAAATAAAGATAGGATTTTGAAGACCTCCAGAGAAAAGCATCAGATTACATATAAGGGGAGACCAATACGGATAGCAGCCGACTTCTCAACCCAGACTCTAAAAGCTAGAAGGGCCTGAAACAACATATTTCAAGCTCTGAAAGAACATGGTTGCCAACCAAGAATCCTATACCCATCAAAACTAACCTTTAGATTTGAAGATGAAATAAATTCCTTCCATGATAAACAAAAGTTAAAAGAATTTACAAATAGAAAGCCTGCACTACAGAATGTTCTCAACAAAATGAAATGAGGAGGAAATGAAAAACAACAATGTAGGTCAGCAAAGGGAGGAACCACCTTAGAGAAAAACCACTCAAAGGAGAAACCAAGCCAACTTAAAAACCAAAAATAAGCCAAATGACTGGGAATACAAATCATATCTCAATAATAACCCTGAATGTTAATGGCCTAAACTCATCAATCAAAAGACATAGACTGGAAGAATGGATTAAAAAGAAAGACCCAACAATATGCTGCCTGCAAGAGACTCATCTCATAGAAAAAGATATCCACAGACTAAAGGTGAAAGGATGGGAAAAAACCAACCACGCACATTGACTCCGTAAAAAAGCGGGGGTTTCCATCCTTATTCAGATAAAGTGGACTTCAAGCCAAAGTTAGTTAGAAGGGATAAAGAAGGAGATTTCATACTGCTGAAGGGAACCATAAATCAGGAAGACATAACGATACTAAATATTTATGCCCCAAACAATGGTGCATCCCTGTACATCAAAAAAATCCTTCTCAATATTTTTAATTTCTATACTTCTGAAAAATATTATTAAGTCATTTCCAGGTAATTGATACCTCTGTTTACTGATGACAAGTTTTGCTTCCTCTAATGTTGAAGTTTCAACACTAGAGAAGAACGCCAAGGTAAGCATATTAAGCAGGTTTTATTTAAAAGTAGTAATAATGCAGACTTCTCTCAGGAGAATGAGAAGGGTGCCACCTCTGATGTTTTAGAATCCCAAGAAGTGAGCACATCCTACATCTTTTATAGGTTAAGGTCTCTTTTGTTCACCAGTTCTCTCCCCCCTTATCTCTCCTTCCTGCCTATGTGACTAGGTCTGGTTTTACAGGAGAGATGCAAGAAGTGAGAAGCAGATGGGCAGAGGGAGGGCCCAAGTGATTCAGTCAGGTAAGGGCCCAGGGGGCATTAATTAGCAGTTCCTTGCAGGTAACTATGGTAATCCATGGGCTCCAGAGATCCTTGACATTCCATTCTCCCAGGGGCAGTCTCCAACTTCCAGAGGCAGATGGCTTTCTGTCGGGGTACTGCAGACCCCCAGCCCTTCGGCGTGGCCAAGATGGCGCCTGGCAAGGTGCCAAGGAAGTGCTGAGAACAAAACCAGGTACCTCCAGCAGACTAATACTCTCTGCCAACAAGTGGCGTTATTTGAGGAAGTTAATGTGATTGGTCATGGGTCCTCGTGGACACTGCATGATTGCTATATCCACACTATTGTGCTCCATTACTGTCCATGCTTTCCCCTCGTGATCTATAAGCTGATTGGTTGTTGTATGTAATGTAAGGCGCTTGCAAGAGCGGCCCGCGGCTGCTGGCCAGCCAGAAGAAGCAGACTGCAGAAAATAAAGAACTTGCCCTGATCCGGTTTCGTGTTTCTCTGCGGGCAGGGGACGCGATAGATGGTGCCGAAACACCCGGGAACGAGAAAAAATATAAGGGTAAGTTCACAGAAGTTTTCAAATCAAGAAAAATTAGTCTGAGAGTTCAAAAGGTGAGACGTCTCGAGGTTCGCGGAGCAGCGACAATTCATCACAGGAGGTTCCCCAGCGGAGGGACAATTCATCATAAGAGGTTCCCCAGAGGAGGGACAATTCATTACAGGAGGTTCCCCAGCGGAGGGACAATTCATCATAAGAGGTTCCCCAGAGGAGGGACAATTCATTACAGGAGGTTCCCCAGCGGAGGGACAATTCATCATAAGAGGTTCCCCAGAGGAGGGACAATTCATTACAGGAGGTTCCCCAGCGGAGGGACAATTCATCATAAGAGGTTCCCCAGAGGAGGGACGATTCATCATAAAAGGTTCCCCGTGGGAGGGACGATTCAAGTGGTACCAAACTGTGTGCGTGTGTGAGTGAGCGTGTGTGCGTGCGCGCGCCTGTCTTTTGTTGTGTGTTTAAACTAGTAAACTACCTCGTAGTCATGGGAACGGATCTGTCTAAGATTAGAATGCAGCGGCCTCTTAGAGAACTTTTAAAAAATCACGGAACACCATTGAAGGCAAACACGGCCTTCAAGTTCCTAGATACTGTAGAGAAAGTCTCTCCGTGGTTTTTAGACGAGGGATTATTAAATCTTCCTCAGTGGGAACAGCTAGGAGAGGATTTGCGTGACGCGGAGAGACGCGAGCCTTTGCCAGTGGGAACTCTGGCAATATGGTCACTTGTTAAATCTTGTTTGATGCAGCAAGGTAAATCAAAAAACCCTTTTAGGGATTTAAAGGGGCCTTTAGAAGAAGGAAGTCAGATCTTAGAAGAAATTAAAGAGGAACGATCATGTTCTCAGACTTCAGAAAGAGTGGGAACATAATATAGTAGCCATAGTCCCCACAAGTATTGGGAGATAATTGTTTCATGATTTTCTGCATTCAAACCTAATCTGATTTCTCAACCAGGTAAAAAAAAGGGTTAAAAAGTCCTGGGTGATCCTCCCTCCCCCCTGCCTGGCCTTGTCAAAGCCTACAATGGAATATAAATTACAGCAGTCTCAGCGGGAAGGAGGAGGGGTAACCTGAAGAAGAAAAAAAAAAAAAAAAGGGTGTCCGTTTTAAACTTAACTAACTTATTTTCTAGGATTCTTTGTTTGTTTTGTTTTTCTTTAATGCTGTATTTTTGAGCTCATAATTTTGATCCTACATACCTAGGTTAATGATTTTTTTCTTTTTGATCAGTTCTATTTTTTATTCAACTGAAGTTTTTAAACATCTGTTTCATTGCAATGAACATTTACCTATAAAGTTACAAGGCCTTTGATTTTATGTTATCTGTATGTCGTGCTGTCTAATGTCATGTTTTGTCAAAACTGAGCGCTCTTAAAATTAAAATTTAAAAATGGATCCAAATACTTTTATTCACGTGATTTAAAAAGGTTCAATTTAAATTGGGTAAACTAATAAAAGTAAAATATCTTTGAAAATAACTTACAAGTCTCCAGGTGGTCAAACTAATGAAATGTTAATGTTAAACAATGTCTAATATCAATTGCTTCTAGGACTTTTCTTCAGCAGGAAAGAGGCAACGGATCCTGTTCAGGACACTTGTCTGATATCTTGATTTTTATAAAATAAATAAATTGGAGTTAACATGTATGGGATTACTCAAATGTGTTTGTAGAGACGTCTGGTTAATTTACAAAGTTAAAATGCTAATTGTTAAATAACATCAAGTACTTTTAACTTCTTAAATTACATGGGGTAACATACTTAAACATTATTGGTGTTTTCATAGGTTGGTAAATAAAAAGGGTTTAAACTTGCTTTGTGTCGGGTCCCAAAAGTTTCACCTGTGTTTCAATTAAGAGTACTATAAACAACAAAATATTTAATCTTATTAAAATAGAGTGATTTATCTAAATTCAAAAATTTCATAAGAGTTGTATCACAATGTGAACAAAAAGGGGTCAACAGATAGGAAAGAAAAAATAAAAGGTTCCAGGTTTGAAAATATATTTAATAAATAAAAAAAAAGAAAATGTTTCTGGGTAAGAAAGTCTGTGTGTAAGTAAAGGGCCAGTTTCAACAAGTCTGTGTATAACTAAGTTGGTTGTATGTATGTAAAACAGCTAAAGCTATTTAAGGTTTTTCCTAAGGTAAAATACTAATGTTCTAATATAAGCCAAAGTTTAATCTATATGGTAAAATGACATGGTAAAATGACAAGGATTTCTTAGAAACACTAATTTACTCTTAACTTTGTGTCTCTTAAGAACAATTAGTCTTAAAAATTGGGGTGTATACAATTATGGTTAAACAACTGTTAAAGTATTGTACTGTGTTACAGAGTCTAAATTTTTCTTTAAAAACTAAATTTGGTAAGAAAAAAGGTGTCAAGGTAATTGTAAAATGGTTTCTAGTTGTATATTAAATGTGTTCATATTTTTCAGGTATACAAGTTTTAAAGCAGGAAATTTATCGAGCTGCTATTCTCCAGATAAACTTGTCTGTAATGGTAATTTTAAGCTTATAAAGAGTAAATTTCATTGGGGATTAATTTCTATCATTTAGTGTTCTATTAGAGGACCTGTTATCAATAGGATATATGTAAAATTGGTTATATTTTACATTGAGATAAAAAATTTCAAATGTAAAGGTATTTCTAAACATTAGAGCCTGACTTGTTTAAAGGTTAATTTTGTGAAACATGAAAATATTTTGCCACTTTGACACACAAAAGGAAAGTTAAAAGCTCTCTCAGCCTTTCTTTGATTCATGTTTTAGATACAATGTTAAATTGTGTTAATTATAAAGTTTGTATAGACTCAGGAAACAGTATATGTAAACTACTTAATGATATTTAAGGAAGAAGCAAAGATCAACATCAGAATTAGAACACTTAAGATCTATAAAGAGTCACGCCTTACCTGAGATAAGGCTCTGCCTCCCACCTTACTGCATGTTAGAGTGACTCCAAAATAAGTCAGACTTCAGCTTATTTAAAGTTATAATCAAAAGATTGGTTTTTGTTGTAAAATTACTATGATCTCAAATAGGAAATATAATGTGGTTCTCAGTCAAAATTCAAGATAGCTATTATACAAGCAGAATATATTTTTACTCTTGCTAATTTCATTTTGTAAAACTGTTACCTGTTAATGTTTTACAAAAGTAGCTGCTTCAAAAACACGCAACCTAGGTAACTTATGATAATAAGCCATCACCTATAGAACAGATAGTGGTAACTTCCAGAACTAATACAGACTCCAGTTAGATAAAAGGGTAAATAACTGTAAAGTTATGAACATTAAAGTTAAAGCCCAGTACTCTCACTCTATGACTGGTAAAACTGGCTTGCTGGATGATTAAGATCAAACTTAGAGATTGAAATTAAATACAGAAGGCAAGATAGGCCAGTATTTGGATCTTTTGCCCTCAGTCAGCCTGAACCCAGGGAATAAGAGGACTTCTCTAAGGAGTGCTGCAACTCTGGGTCACACAACCTCCTGATCAAGGAGATTGTTGAGACTAGAGGATCCTGGACACCCAGCAAAACAGTAAAAACCAAAATATAGCCATTCTTGGGCATTTAAGAGAAATAATAATTAAATGTAACTTAAGATGTACACTTATGTTAGTCCACTAGAATAAAGACTGGAAGCTACAAATGAAAGAAAGATTCTTCAACAAATGTGCCTGATAACAATCAAGAGAAACTGCCAGAGTCAGAAGTTTTTAGTCAGTTTAAGGCCTGCAGATCTTCCTAAGCTACACAGGTAGACTTAATCTATGTTTGCTCGTATGATTACCTAGCCCTAAGTAACAGAAATATAGAGCTCTCTACTAAACACAGGTTATACCAATAAAGGGATATTTTACACAATCAGATGACTTAAGTAGCTTAACTATATTTTTTGGGATATCTATGACATTAAGAGTTAAATGTTGTGTTTACATTCCTGATAACCTGGACTATGTTAAAGTTCCCAAATAAAGGCCTTGTCCTTTCCAGCCTTTGCTAGGTCTAGTTATGGGAACAATTTCTCAGTTCTTCCACCTCCTGGTGAAAGATTGACTTCTGTCATTTTCATGATACTCAGTGGCATGTTCCAGATGCTGCAACATTTACTTTGTACTAATTTCATTTCAGTACTCATGTCTTTTTGTTCTTCTATCATAGAAGCACCCACCCCCAGATGACTTTACAACCTGCTCCTCCCCAACCAGACTTCTACCTCGGACCCCTCGATTGACCCGATTTTTAAAAAAGGAACTCCAAACTGCTTGCCCCTCACTGCCCCCTTTCAGCTTCGAAGCAGCCAGAACGACCGACGCCCCCTTTTCCTTGAAGCAGTTGGGAGTTCCTATAGCTAAAGCAGAGAATGAAGCCAGAATTAAGGACAGGTAGTTAGTGTAGAAATAGGGAATCGGGTCAATTCGAGGAAATGAAGCCATGAAGCCATCTGCCTTTACAAATGTCAAGGATCTC
Organism: Sciurus carolinensis; assembly: GCF_902686445.1. Classification (NCBI taxonomy): domain Eukaryota; kingdom Metazoa; phylum Chordata; class Mammalia; order Rodentia; family Sciuridae; genus Sciurus; species Sciurus carolinensis. The sequence goes on from NC_062217.1 coordinate 105,545,072, forward strand.
CGGAGCCCATTGATTACCAAATTTACCTGCCTATAGGGGATGTAGGGTGCGCTCACTTCTCGGGACTTTCAAAATATCAGCTTTCTCCCTGCCGGGAGAAGTCTGTATTATTCCCTTTAAACAATCCAAACTATGGCCCTTACTCAACAGTACCAAATGATTAAGCAAACTGATAACCGAGGCAGGATAGACAAATGGATATAAGATTCTATCCATGATAAACAAAAAGGGGGAATAGAGGAGACCTTCAGGTCCCCTAAAGATAAACTTTCTCTTTGTCTCTTTGTTTGGGTTTTTTTTAACTCTGGGTAATAAGGGTAACCCGGTGCTTTACTGGAGCTGCGGCTCAGTTTGTGTGTTTCCACGGAATAAACTAACTTACAACCTCTTTTTAGTCTCTTAGGAGGAACAGTTCAACTATGTAACAAAACAACTGCTTCTCTCAATTGTACTTCAGATTTGTGCTATCTCTCAATGTTAAAATGCTTCTAGGTTCCTGCTGGCAGACTTAATGTGTGTTCCTACCTTCCTACCAGTCCCAGTCTCTGTTACAGATGATGAATTGCCAGTATTGCTTTCCAGAAGTAAGAGGACTTTGGAATCACCGTAGCAGTCATTACCACCATAGTTGCATCAGCAGCAGCAGTCGCCGCAGCAGCTGTAGCCTTGACGACATCAGTACAGTCAGCAACTAAGCTTAATGAAGTGGTCCAGCAGACAGCTACTGCTCTGTCTACTCAACAAACAGTGGATCAACACCTAAAAGCAGGACTACTTTTGGTGAACCAGCGTGTGGACTTACTTCAAGAACAAATGGACCTTTTACAAGAACTGTTAAGCGTGGGGTGTATTTATCATCTGCCGGGACTGTGCATTACACCTGTAGCTTATCATAATCTTAGTTATGCAGCAAATTTGTCTAAAATCATATCTACTCAGCTACGTGCCAATTGGTCTTATAAATTTGATAATCTTACTGCCATTCTTAGATCACAAATTGTTAGCCTTAATTCTACTAGAGTTAATGTAGCCCCTATATCTGAAATACAAAATTGGTTATCTTCTTCCTTCAGTTTTGTAAAGCAATGGGCAGAAATGGGAGCATTGTGTGTGTTTATGATCATTGCAATTATCTTCCTCACACGCTTTATCATGCGTATACGCCAAGTTCATGCCAGAGATCGCATCATTTTCCATCAAGCCATGATGGCCTTAGAGGCTGGCAGCTCTCCTCAAGTCTGGCTGAGCATGCTGGATCGGTAGTCAATGACGGGTAAGGAAGGAGGTAACCGCGTACCGACCTAAGACAGGAGCTGTAGCATGCTCTGCAGTTATCCGATGACGGGTAAGGACGATGGTTGACCACTCCGCCTAAGACAGGCACGATCCCAAGCCAGCATTCTTTTAATAAATAAAAAAGGGGGAGCTGTCGGGGTACTGCAGACCCCCAGCCCTTCGGCGTGGCCAAGATGGCGCCTGGCAAGGTGCCAAGGAAGTGCTGAGAACAAAACCAGGTACCTCCAGCAGACTAATACTCTCTGCCAACAAGTGGCGTTATTTGAGGAAGTTAATGTGATTGGTCATGGGTCCTCGTGGACACTGCATGATTGCTATATCCACACTATTGTGCTCCATTACTGTCCATGCTTTCCCCTCGTGATCTATAAGCTGATTGGTTGTTGTATGTAATGTAAGGCGCTTGCAAGAGCGGCCCGCGGCTGCTGGCCAGCCAGAAGAAGCAGACTGCAGAAAATAAAGAACTTGCCCTGATCCGGTTTCGTGTTTCTCTGCGGGCAGGGGACGCGATAGCTTTCATGGCCTCCGTTTCCTCGATTTGACCCGATCCCATATTTCTACACTAACTGCCTGTCCCTAATTCTGGTTTCATAATCATTATTAGACACTTTTTCATATAATCATACCTACTGCTTTATTCATGAAAAACTTTAAGAACATATTTTTCCTTTTGTTTTCCGCTTCCACACTTCTCTTAAACATTGTCTGATACAAACTCTGACATTCGGTTCTTAATATAGTTTGAGTATTCCTTATTTATAATTCCTGGGACCAGAAATATTTTAAATTATGGATGTGTTTTAGATTCAAGAATACAAGTTGGGCTGGGGTTGTAACTCAGTGGTGGAACGCTCCCCAGCACCACATTGAAATAAAATAAAGGATTGTGTCCAACTACAACTAAAAATGTATTTAAAAAAAAAAAAGAATACAAGTTAGGCATAACTAATCTGAAAATCTAAAATCCAAAATTGTCCAAAATCTGAGACTTTCTAAAGATTGACATGATGCCATAAGTGGAAAATTCCATACTTGAGCTCATTCGATGAACTGCAGTTAAAATGCAGAGACACTTAAATATATTATATAAAATTACCCTCAGGCTATGTGTATTAGTCATATGTAACATATAAATGAATTATTTATTTAGATTTCAGTCCCATCATCAAGATAACACACTATGAATATGCAAACATTCCCAAATAAAACAAATGGGAAATCCAAAGCACTTTTGGTTCCAGTCATTTTAGATGAAAGACATTCAACCTGTACGCATACAATTAAAAATAAACACATATAATGTATGTTTGTTTTTCTTAAGAAAGAATAGTTGTATTCATATTTTTAAGAATCTTGTTTTTCTTTTCTTTTTTTGGTGTCTTTATTTATTCATTTTTACAGACTGCATTTTGATTCATTATACACAAATGGGGTACAAATTTTCGTTTCTAGGTTGTGCACAATATAGATTCATACCACTCATGTAACCTTACGTGTACATAGGGTAATGATGTCTCTCATTCCACCATCTTTCATATCCCTGCCCCCTCCACTTTCTCATTTCCCTCTACATAATCTGAATTTCAATTTCTCCATTCTTCTCTCATTCCCCTCCCACCCCCGACCCCCATTATACATCATCATCCACTTATCAGGGAAAACATTCAGCCTTTGGTTTTTTGGGATTGACTTATTTAACTTAGCATGACATTCTCCAATTCCATCCATTTATCTGCTAATGTCAAAATATTATTCTTCTTTATGGCCAGATAACATTCCATTGTGTATATTTACCACAGTTTTTCTCTCTCCATTCATCTGTTGAAGGGCATCTAAGTTGGTTCCACAATCTAGCTAATGTGAATTGAGCTGCTATAAACATTGATGTGACTGCGTTACTGTAGTATGCTGATTAGAATCTTGCTTTTCTTTAAAAAAAAAAATTACTCGGAAATCTTGATAGGTCTTCAGGTATAAAGTCAATACGCTTACTTTAAATTCATTCGTTATATCCAAAAGTCTAATGAATCTGAACATTTTTTCCATGTTTATAGGCTCTATGTATTTACTCATCTGTGATTTGTCTATTCATATTTTTTCTGTTTCCAACTAGTTCTTTATTTGAAAAGTTATTATTGATTTATATGGGTGTAATAGGTATTTGCCTTTATTCTGCTGGATGACAAGTATTTTACCATGATCTTTTATTCATTCTTTAATTATATTAATTATATTTTTCATTCTAATATTCAAATTTTTATGTTACTTAAATCTTTTATATATCTACTAATTATCCTTCCCTGAATATAACAGATTTTATATTTCTTATGTAGTGATTTATATTTCCTTCTAAAATTTTATATTTTATATATTATATATATATAATATATATATAATATATATATATTATATATTTATATTTTAAATTTTATATTTTATATTTTGCTTGATATTTTATATCAAGCAAAAAGAGCAAGTTTTGACAGTGATATGGTATTTGTAAGTCCAAAAAGTTAATGAGTAAAATGGCTGTAATTTGGTAACTCCTAAATATATCCCAATTAAACACATTTAAAAAAAATTTAATAGACATCTTTCTACTGTCTTTCATAAGAATGAATATATGCATAAACTTTCTCATCATAATAGTGATAGAACTAATAACTTTTAACATGTAAGTTAATGTTAATATCATGTTAATATCATGTTGATTGTATTTTATTGAAATTATTTTACTTTTTTAAATTTTTTGAATCAATATTTTATTTTACCTTTGATAAAAATCTCTACTATCATTACATGAGTAATATGCTCCAAAATATATCAAAATTGATGGTTTTGTTTTTCCTGTATGTAAACTTCCTTGCTTCTATTGACTTGAATGTAATAGTTACACTCTTGAAAATACTAAGAAATCTATCTAGATTCTTAGAATTTTTAGGAAAATTTTTATTTTAGTTTAAAGTCATTTATTTTTCAAGTAGAAATAATAATTTCTATTTTTTGAATTTCTCTTAAGGAAAATGTCTAAGACTAATTTGTGATGAATTTAATTGTCTTAGACCAGGAATTCTAGAAAGTGGTAGAATTTGCAAGACTGGAACAGAAAAAAATGAGGTAATTAGATAAAACTGAGTATATGCCCTATAGATTTCTGCAAATTGTAGGAAACACTAAGAGAGAAAGTGATCCACAGCAATGCCCTGGTATGTTCCACTTTGGTTTATTTTGATCCATCACATTAATAGAAATAATCACAATAATTATAATGAGTTGATGAACTTTACTCAATGATTGTTCTGTGTTACTTTCCCTCAGCTTGCTTCCTCTTTTCTCATTTTTCTCATCTCCTCTTTGTCTCATTTGACTTTACTTAGGACCTTTGGAATTGTTGATCCAATTATGTTCATTGCACCCTTATACTGAATTTTTACTTTCCTGATTATTCAATTATGATGATGTTTTCTCATCTCTCCCACCACAAACAATATGCATACTGATTGTGAATCCACTTAGTGCCCTCAGGACACAGTTCCAGCTATTCCTAAGGCACCTTATGACAGGGGTTAGTTGATGTTTGCTAATAATGGAATTCAATATATTGGCAAGAGGACCAGTGTTGGAAGCAATTTTCTTTCCAAGTCTGTGGCCTATTTAGTCTAGTCCTGTTAAATGTCATGCAATCTGTTTTTTTTATAAAAGGTAAATTTTGAGGTCTCCTGTAATATTCCATTATGATGAACATTACTTTTAAAGTGATTCTAGGTCGCTGTCTCCTCAAATGTAAAAATTCTGATTTTTCCTGAAGCTTTTCTGTAATGCATGAATTTTATAAGATTGAAAGTGGCTAAAAAGTTGTAAAGGTTAGATGGCAAAAGGATAAATGTAATTTTAATTTGTTCCTATAGGAGAACATTCATTTCTTATTTCTTAATGAGATAAGAAACACATTAAATGGAAAATGAAGAGGCGTATTATATTTTATATCAAGATTTTATATTGTGAGCTACATCATTAATTTTTTGTCCATTAGCATTTTTGCTAAATAAGATTTTTGGGGAAATATGATTATCATTTTTAGAAAATATTTTTCTTTGAGTATGCTGGTTATTGTATTGTATTTATGTATTTTTATCACAAAATCTTATTTGTTAGAAAATAATTAAGTGTGAAATTAGTGTTTCAATTGAAAGAGATATTTGTGTTTTTCATTTTATACAGAATGTTTGTTTTTATATATACAACTCAGGACTTAGCTTCACGTACTGTAGTTCTGCCCTTAAACCAGTGTCATGATTAATTTGTCTTGCCCTCTAGCAAGAAATTTATATTTATGGTAGGTTGGGATTTTCCTCTAGTTTAAACAAGCACTTGATCCTTTCCAGTAGATTTAGCAAATATTTAGTTTCTTAGTCTAAGTGGATTATTTCTAAAATAATATTCACTGTACAGTTCCTTGTACTTATACATGTATCTCTTCGTGAATCCTTTCTATAGCAAAACAATGTCCTCTGTTCCTTACTTGTCAATGTTTTCCTATACTGTTAGCAAAATAAATGCTTTTTTTGTAAAGAGCAACAAGACATCAGTCTAATTTACTCTTTGACCTTCCACTTACCATTGACTCTACAGTATTTGCTGTATCTAAGCAACCTCATCTCCAGTTTTTCATCACTAACAGAAATAGCTCTGCAATACTGTGTAAAACCAGTGCACAGAGAATGCTCCAAAGAGAGAATAGAATAGCTGAAAGATTAAATTAACCAATTTATCAACTGCTCTTTACATATGAAGTATTTGAGATCATTTTAATCTCTAGGCTTTCAATAATGAACACAAATTATTTGATGAGTCAGTTTAAAGTGTATAGGGCCAGACCTCACTCAAAGGACTATGCATATAAAAGTTGTATCCTGCATATTTTTTATTACCAGCACATAAAAAAATGTATTTATGTGGGTTTATTTTGCTGTGAAGTCAGTTGGGTAAGTATGTTGTTTAAAAATAAATGCTTATATCATATGATTTTATTCTTAAATCAGGGCTAAATGTATTTGCATGATATCTTTTCTTTGGTGCCATTGAATTGCTAGAATATTCTGGAAGTGTGTACATGCACTTTCCACCTGACAAAAATCCATAAAATTTTCTCATTTTATCAAGTTGATCTGCGATGCTCTTAGTAAGCTAAATATTATGCTAGTATTCACTGTTGCAGATTTTTAAATCTGTTCACCTGGTCTAATTTTCCCAATTACAATTAGTTCTACATTTCTAAAATAAATATTTAAAAATAGGGTAGTTTTTTCATAAGTCCTATTTCCTTTAGAAAGCCTTCTCCTAATACCAAAATCATGCATTGAGATGTATTTTTAACCTCTCTATTAAAAAGAACCCTGCAGAAGTCTTTAACATATTTATATTACTCTGGTTTCTTTGACACTCAACCCTCTGCCCTCTGAATAATTCTATAGAATATTATTTGCACATATTATGCATTGTTTTAAATTATAAGCTCTATTACACATTCAATAATCTTGTTTTATAATTTTATATTTTAAGCTCCCTAACTAGGAAAATAACCTAAAAGGAATCAACCCATTCATTATAGATACATACATACTATGCCTCTCTTTCCAGCTCAAGGTCAATCTATCTAGAATAAGAGAGAGATTTTTTTTGCAGGACAGTGTTTAAGTTCTAGGAACATAGAGATTGTGACCTTCTACCTTGAGGGAAGTTACATTGCAGTATGAGGAGACATAAAATGAAAATCGGAATAAATAAGAATAGTAGGCACTGATACCAGTCATGAAGAAGACAGCCTACAGTAAGTACTATAAGTGAAGGGGTTGTGTGGGTTACACTGGCCAGGGAAAAGCATCTCTGAGGAACTGGCATTTGATTTGAGATCTGCCTTCTGAGTAGGAAGTGTAAAAGTACAGCAAATGCAAAAACCCTTGGAAAGAAAATGACTGACACATTAAAAACAACAAAACAAAACAACAACGAAAAACGACTAGATATGTCAGAGTGCAGGGAATGAGAAACAGCATGGGAGGCGCATTCTGGCAGGACAGGAAACTGAAGCCTCAACCACACATTGGTGGACAGACCAAGGGATCCAAAGAGAACAAGGCTGAAAGTCAGATTCTGATTCAGAATTCACCCTTGCTATTCAAGGCTTTTGGCAAGTTTCATAACAATGGACTGTAAAAATTAAACCTGTGGAACAAAACCAAGTAGAATATCAATAAATCTTTTTACTTCCTTTCAATAAGTGGTTGTTGATTAATTGATTAAGAAAACCTGTCTCAAGTATTTTCTAAATAAATAAAGCTGACAATCCTATTGTTCTTGTCCTTTATGAGGTCATTGAACAAATCAAATCAAAGAACAAACGCCTATTGTACCATATTTAATTACCATCCTAATTGTGCTGTGACAACTGCGGTTCACCAGATAACTGAATCTATTTGAAAAATAATGTATCCATTCAGTTAAATTTTGGGGTCTATGAATGTCTTATGATTGATAACTTTCTACTAAATTCACTATTTTGCTATCATTTGTTTCTTTCTTGGTATAAATTTAACAATAGAAACCTCTTAAGTAGGGTGCCTAGTTAATTCACATTTTTTGTATTTAGAAATAGTTCATCATAAAAAGCCACAATCTTGTTTTTTTTTTAAATAGTCACAAATCAAAGAACAAATGAAATTTTAAAGTGAAGAGTGTTACCCAATATAGTGTAAATTCAAATGCAATATATAATCTTTTTTCAGAAAGTTTATGCACAGGTTACATTCTTTCCAACACTGACATTCCCTTTATTTTTATCAAGTGTGGAAAATGAAATAAACTTGATAAATAAAAGTCAGAAAGTGGGAGAGCCTGTCGGAAAGGGTAAAAGTCAGAAAGTGGGAGAGCCTGTCAGAAAGGGTTAATTCATATGGATATTTGTTTTATATAAAATTTTCTCAAGGTGTTTGTGCAAAATACAGATTACCTAAAGCTGTCCTCAGGTATTATGATTATTTTTGTTTTGAGGGTCAAGCTGAAAAGTTAGGATGTTTTAACAAATGTTTCCGATGCAAGTGTAATGACACCTACACTTTGAAAAATGTCAATGTAGTAAGAAATAAGTACATTTACTGTGGCAAACATAATTGCTACCAATTCAGGAAGGAGAGAAGAAAAACTATTACGCTGAAATTTTAAAGAAAAATTGAAAAGTTGAGTGGATGCATCCAGAGACCCTGTGGGCAAATATCAAGAATGTGATTTGGAAAAGATATATGAAGCATCTATCAGTGCCCTGAAGGCATCCACATCCAGAGTTATCAACAGCTCCCCTGTTGTGGTTTAAAGTAGTAGCCTTTGTTGCAAGGACAAAATAGAAATCTGAAAACAAGTCTAGGTCACACTTCTTTCAAATACCAAAACCAAATGTTTCAGTTTGCCCTTCCCCAGAAAAAGTCAGGTCTTGTAGCATCCTTCAGTAATCAGGAGGATTTAAATGTTGTAAATTGTTTGGGGGAAGTTCCAAACCCAGCTATGGGAGTTGGGTAGAAGTGCATGGGGATCCATGCTATCTGAAGTTATTTTGTATGCTATGCCAAATGTTTTATACTGTTCAGTGAAGCAGACATAATCCCACCAACCTTATCTATCAAAAAATGAGTATTTTTGCTCCCCTTAGGAAATTCAGGTTATGTGAGATCTGCAAAGCATAGAACTTTATGTTGCCAGGGTATCCTGGTGTGCATTTCCATTTTAGTGTTATTTTATAAATGTTCTGTTTGTCAAAGACTTACTTGATCTATACAAATTCTTATTCTTGCTGTTTAAATGTAGAGAAACCCTAAGGTGAAACAGTAGGTCTATTGGGAAACAAGGGGATACTTCTCCTTCCTCACCCAACTTTGAATAACAAGAGACACATAGAAAGTGTAAGGTACTTTATGTCCCAACTCAGCATCCAGTAAGATAGGTTGAGTCTTTCATTGTCTGGGATATAATATAAATAATAACAATGGAGATACAAAAAAGTTTATTTGTACCTCACATTTTGTTAATTTCAGGAATCTTTCTGCAAAGGATATTATTGCTCTTATTATATTATTGATAATAATGATGCACAAATGGTTTCTATGTTAAAATTTAAATATATCAGATTAAATGTAACCTAAAAGTGACATTAACATTTCTTCCTCTGGTATTAAATAACAATTTGATTTATTAACTTAAAATGAGGAATTTCATATTGAAAATTCAAGTCAATTAGCACTAAATAATGTGCTTCAAACCAGTTATTAAGGGAAAACTTCATCTATATAATTAAAGTTACAACATACAATAATGTATACACATTTTAATAATACTAAAATTATAATTATTGTAAAATATATTACTAAAGTTTAAATTGTACATATAAAAACATGTCACTAGCTGGGCATGGTGGTACACTTCTGTAATACCAGTAGCTTGTGAGGCTGAGGCAAGAGGATCACAAGTTCAAAGGCAGCCTTAGCAATAGCAAGGAGCTGAGCAATTAAGTGAGACCCTATCTCCAAATAAAATACAAAATAGGGCTGGAGATGTGACTCGGTGGTTGAATGCCCCTGAGTTCAATCCCTGGTATACCCAGAAAAAAACAAATTACGGATCACTAATATTTATTCTTCATTGGTCCATATTTGGAAGATAAGAAAAAACCAGTTAATTAATATTTATGTTTTTATTAATAATTTTTTTTCTTTAGAAAGTTTCATTTGGTACTGGCTTATATAAAAGAATACACACACACATGTATTTGTATATATATGAGCCAAATATATAAATAATGCTCTAATTTATTACTCAGTATTTGAAAGCACATAAGGAAATAGTCTACTGTAAGCATATTAATCCACTTTGAAGCATACAATTGTGAATATTTTTTTGATTGAGATTGAATTTCCCTTGGAACTCCAAATTCATGATAACCACCATTAACAGAATTTGAAGACAATGGGAAATTTTCAAAAACTTAAAGGGTGCCATATGACATAGATTGTATTTGTGCCTGAGTTCAGAAGATGCCGTGGTAAGAAGTTATTACTTTATACAGTAAGAATGTATTTGGTAAAGTGATCATTACATGTTCTCTATAGCACATTATTGAGAAACAGTAAGAAGTCTGTAAAAAATATGATCATTCATCAATAATCTCAGTGTTATTATTACTATTGGTAGTAATGTTTGAATATCCTTATAGTAAATTATACTATGTGTTTGTTATTATAAGACATATCCAAAAATATATAGGAAAAAATGCAATAACTTTGATATTCCCAGATAGAATGAGTGTCAAGTTAATATCTAAAAATTAATATCAAACACAAGTTTAGTTTCACTCATTTTTTTCTATTTTAATGTTCATTATACTTGTCTCCCTTTTTGACGTATGAATCTAAAATTCATTTTTTCCTCAGTAAACCCAATCCTCAATAAAACTTACATCTGTAGTATTTTTTTTTTAGGTATGCCATTCTTTTGAATTTCCTTATCTTCCAACTGTATCATGCTATAATAATTTTACTCCCAGAATTTATTCAATAGCCCAATATTTGGTTTTCTGATTTGGTTAATGGCAATCATATCTGCAATATGTAAAACAACAAGTAAATTACTATCATGGAAAGAAAGAATAGTGGTCATTGTCTTCAGTGTAATTATGTTCCAGAACAAAAATAAACTTACTGATTAATAAAATTTTAAGAAATTTATAAACTAATATTTGTTGAACACCTCTTGATAGAGTCACAACAAGTCCCTCTAAACCGTTATATTTAACCTTGAGAAAAGCTCTGTGATTTAATTGATGTGAATTATTCTTCTATATGGCAAAGTTAGAGGCAAAGACTTTCCCACAAAGTGAAAATCTTGTTTATAGGTGAAATCATAGTTTAATGTCACTTTGGTCACTTTTCTGCTCATAAATATGGAGTAGGTTTGGATTGAAATGGCAAGTGGCATTTTGAAAATATTTGATAATATTTTTTTGAAATATTTTAATAATTGCAGACTATTTTTATAAAACTAATTCTCTCTATCCAAGAACATAGGAGATCTCTCCATTTTATAAAGTCTTTCTCAATTTCTTTCATTCATGTTCTGTAGTTTTTATTGTAGAGGTCCTTCACTTCTTTTGTAAGACTCATTCCCAAGTATTTTTTTTTGAAGGTATTGTGAATGGGATGGTTTTCATAATTACTCTTTCAGCTGATTCATATTTGGAGTACAGGAATGCAATTGATTTATTAGTGTTAATTTTGTATCCTGCTACTTGCTGAATTTATGAGTTCTGGAAGTTTTATGGTGGAGTTTTTTGGGTCTTCTAAATATAGGATCATGTTGGCAAACAGAATATTTGAGCTCTTGTTTTCCTATTCATATGCCTTTAATTTCCTTCTTTTGCATAATTGCTCTGGTAAGTTTTCAAGGACTACCTTAAATAGAATTGGTAAAAGCAAGCATCCCTGTCTTGTTCCTGTTTTTAGAGGGAATGCTGTCTCTCTTTAGAATGATGTTGGTCTTGGATTTGTCATATGTAGCTTTTACAATGTTGAGGTATAGTCCTTCTATTCCTGTTTTTCTAGTATTTTCATCATGAATTTATGTAGGACTTTTGCATCTGTTGAGATAAACATGGGGTTCTTCTTATTAAGTCTATTTATGTGATGAATTGCATTTAATGATTTCTGTATGGTAAACCAACCTTGCATTCCTGGGATGACACCCACTTGATGATGGTGTGATATCTTTTTAATTTTTTTTTATGGAATTTGCCATGATTTTATTAAGAATTTTTGCATCTAGCAAAAGTGTTACAAAAATTTATTTCAGTTTGCATTACAATTGTAATTATGTTTTACATAGAAATAGAAAAGGCAGTCATGAAACTTATTTGAAAACATAAGAGACCCAGAATAACCAAAACAATCCTTAGTGAGAAATGCAAAGTAGAAGGCATCACAATACCAGATCTTAAATTATACTACAGGGTTAGTAAAAAAACAGCATAATATTGGTACCAGAACAAGCATGAGGACAAATGGATTAGAATAGAAGACAACGAGAGAAATCCACATAAATACAATTATCTCATACTAGACAAAGACACCAAAAACATTTGAGAAAAGATAGCCTCTTCAACAAATGGTGCTAGGAAAACTGAAACTCCATATACAGTAAAATGAATTTAACCCCCATTTCTCACCCTGCACAAAACTCAAAGTGGATCAAAGACCTAGGAATTAGACCAGAAACCATGCACAAACAAGAAGAAAATAGAGGCCCATCACTCCAACATATGGGCTCAGGAACTAACTTCTTTAACAAGACTCCTAAAGTGCAAGAGTCAATGAATGGGATGGCATCAGACTAAAAAGAGCTTCTTCACAGCAGAGGCAACAATCAAAAAGTCTAGCCTGAAGAGAGGGTCTACAGAATGAGAGAAAGTCTTCACCACCTGACTTCAGATAGGGCATTAATTTCCAGAATATATAAAGAATTAAAAAGTTTAATACCAAAAAAGAGATAATCCAATGAATAAATGGGCAAAGGAACTAAACACACATTTCTCAAAAGAAGAAATATGAATCATCACTAAATATTTTTTAAAAAGTCAGTATCTCTAGCAATTAAAGAAATTCCAATTACATGTATAGTGAGATTTTATTTCACTCTAGTCAGAAGGGCAGTTGTCAAGAATACAAGTAATACGAAATGTCAGTGAGGATGTGGGGGAAAGGGTATACTCATACATTGTTGGTAGAACTGCAAATTGTTGCAACCACTCTGGAAAGCAGTATGGAGTTTCCTCAGAAATTAGGAATGGGAACCACTCAGTTTCCCACTCCTCCATATATACCCAAAGGTATTAAAATCAGCATACTACTATGACACAGTCACATCAATGTTTATAGCAGCTCAATTCACAATAACTAAGCTAGGGGACCAAACTAGGTGCCCTTCAACAGATGAATGGATAAAGAAAATACGGTATATATACATAATGGAGTATTACCCAGCCATTAAGAAAAATGACTTTATGACATTTGCCAATAAATGGGTAGATCTGGAGACTATCATGCTAAGTGAAATAAATGAATCCCCAAAACACCAAAGGTAGAATGTTCTCTCTGGTTTGTGGATGCTAACACACAACAAGGGGAAGGGGAAAAGAAGTTCAGTGGATTAGACTAATGGGAATGAAGGAGAAAGGAGGGGGATAGGAATAGAAAAGACAGTGGAATATTTCAAACATGACTTTCCTATGCATATATGTGAATAAACCACAGTGAATCTCACCATTGTGTACACCCACAAGTCTGGGATCCTAATTAGAATAAGACATAATTCATGTTTGTTTAAATACATCAAAATATACTCTACTATCATGTATAACTGAAATGAAAAAATAAAATAAATGAAACAAAGATATCACAGAAAAAATTTTGACTTTTATAAAGAACCTGCATTTGCAGATGGAAGGTGGGTGAAGTATGAGATAAACTTAATTCAAAGAGACCAAGACGCATGATGCCTGTTATAATGTGTTTATTTGATGACAAAAACAAATTGTAAATGGACAGTTGAAGTAAAATCAACAAAATTGAATATTACATAGAATTTTTTGTGATTTAAAAGAAAAGTTTGTGCCTAGAGAACCTAAAATTTAGTCAAAATTTTATTTAAGTATGAAGTACCTAAAATTTGTATAGATAGAAGAACTCCTTTATTTTCTTACAGGAAACAAAATTATGCAAAGACATATGTTAGTTAACTATTGAAGATAAATAAATAATTCAAATGTTGTAACAATAGGACATGAAAATTTAAACCAATAGAAAAATGTCGTGTCCCTCGCCCGCAAGAAAGCACGACACAGGAATCTTCCTTCAGCAGTTTAATAAGGACCTTAATATTATAAAACCATGGTTTTTCTTCTTCTCCCTCTTGAGCCGAATTCATACACTTTTATACTCTTGCAATAGCCAATCTACTCCTGCCACTTGGCCTATGTTCATAGGTGCTCCCACTTGCAACAGTTGGCTTAACCAAATATGGGCTTGTTTACCTAGAAAGCACTTCAGGAAACCAGCGCCATCTTATCATGGTGGTGAGGCGGCTCGCCACAGCTCCCCCTTCTTTATTTTATGAACACAGGTGAAGGTAGAGGCCCTATCCTACTGTGCAAAAGTGGCAAATAGTGAACGTCAGTCCCAGAGTGGCGCCTTCTCCAGGCCTGATATCACCTAAGCCGATGCCTTTTTTCGTAGGGTGGGACGTGGACATCAAACCCACATGCAATAGGGCATGCCTTCCTTGAGGTTCAAAAATAAAACTCTCAAGTGCAGTGCTTTGCCTCGCATCCTGTGTCCATGAAGACGTAGCGGTATGGAAAACCATACTAGGGGGAGCTTATCCAGCTTACGCAACTGCAAAGGCCTGAGGTAGGAAAACACATCACCCTACTTGCCAATGCTGCACAATACAGGGGCACCATAATGAACACAAGGCATACAGTAACAGTTCTCTCCTCCAACATCATTGTTATAGCTCAAGATCAAAAGTGGAAGTTACAAGACAATAGAAGCCTTAATTAGTACAAGAAATCCCCAGGATGCAAATACACAGTCCTCAAAGAAAAGTATATAGTAATTATAGCAGTACCCTGCAGACACCTAGCGTAAATGATAATTTTAACTCAACAGAGATATACTAAAAATGTCACTTATTCCCGTGCCAGATTAGCCAACCACACAGAAGGTGACACCCCTTGTTCAATGGCTAACACAGCCTGAATTAACACCGCCTTTTCACGTGCTTGATGCACTCTTAGCTTGCAAATAAACCAAAGGCAAAGGCAAATACCTGCAAGACAAATACATCCAAAGATCCCCACACCAACCCATTCTTTAAAATAACTAAAGGCAGAGGTGAGCCAGCTAGAGAACTGACTCAAAGTAACAGGCTTAACACGGGTGTCATTTAAAATCGCAATCTGCAATAATTGTTGAGTCATCATCTTTTCAGCTTCTAGGGACCAATTGCCTGCAAGAAAGGCGGAAATCAAGTGGCTTTGATTTTTTGCTTCTTCATATCTTACTGGAGTTATACACATGTGTTTATGATTCCCGATGCATCCAGCTTGTGCAACGTTGAAAAGTTCATCCAACTGTACTTGTAGTAAATCTATCCTTTGATTCGCCGCCAAGATCCCTGATAGGATATGTCTGTTAATGCGGTCCTGGGATTCCAGTACCTGTGCAGTTTGCTGTATGACTTGATTAATGGTTTGTGCTGTTTGAACTTGATTGGTCATGGCTAGAGCAGCGGTAGTGGCTGTAGCAGCAGAGACAGCAATAGCAGTTATTATGGCTGCGGTAATGCCAAAGTCTCTCTTTTCTCTGAAGAGGTTCACCAACGGAAAATTATCTGGATTGACCTCCACTGGGACAGGTACAAAGGTGGGTACCTTTACAATCACAGCAACAGATTCACTACCGTTCCAACACTCTGAAAGCAGGCAGGTAATATTGTCATTAGAACAATTTAAAATCACTTTTGAACTGTTTGATAATAGAAATAGAAAAAGGGGGGGGGGGCAGGCGGCGAACAATGTCTGTCAGCCGCAGAATTATCATGTGCATCCAAAGTTAAAAAATTAATGGTAAAAAGAGCCAAAGACAAACGCTCTTTAGGAGTACAGCTTGATCCTATTCCCCCTTTTTGTCTTTGTAAAAGTTCTTTAATTGTTTTATGAGCTCTCTCCATGATTTCCTGACCTAGGGGGTTGTAAGGTAAGCCATGAGTCAGTTGCACTCCCATAGTGGAGCAGAAAGAGGTGAATTGTTGACCAGTGTACGCTGGCCCATTATCTGTCTTTAAGGAGCATGGAAGGCCCCAGGCCAAGCCAGCCTCTAGGCAATGGGAGATGACATGATGGCCTTTTTTTTCCTGCTAAAGCAGAGGCATGCATAACTCCAGAGAAAGTATCTATTGAGACATGAAAATATTTTAGGGAACCAAACTCTGTAATATGAGTTACATCCATTTGCCAAACCGTAAGAGGTCACAAGCCTCGGGGGTTAACACCAAGAGAAGGGAGATAATGAAATGGAACACAATGAGAACAGTCTAAGACAATCTGTCTCGCTTCTGCTTGAGGAATAGAGAAGTGCTTGCGAAGTGTTTGGGAGTTAACATGAAACTTATTATGAAAGTCTCGAGCACTGTCAAGAGAAGAAAGAAAACAAATTGTGCGGGTAGCGGCATCTGTCCTTGCGTTTCCTTCAACAATAGGTCCAGGGAGAGCCATATGAGCTCTTATATGTACAGGATAAAAGGGTGCAGAATGGCCCAAAATCAAATTTTGTAACTGAGTAAATAAAGATGAAACTTTGTTGTTAGGATTGACAGCACCTACAGTTTACAACACCGTAAGTGCTCCTTAGAGAAGTCCTCTTATTCCCTGGGTTCAGGCTGACTGAGGGCAAAAGATCCAAATACTGGTCTATCTTGCCTTCCGTATTTAATTCCAATCTCGAAGTTTGATCTTAATCATCCAGCAAGCCAGTCTCACCAGTCATAAAGTAAGAGTACTGGGCTTTAACTTTAATGTCCATAACTTTACAGTTATTTACCCTTTTATCTAACTGGAGTCTGCATTAGTTCTGGAAGTTACCACTATTTGTTTTGGTATCTGTTACCACTATTTGTTAGGTGATGGCTTATTATCACAAGTTACCTAGGTTGCGTGTTCTTGAAGCAGCTACTTCTGCAAAACATTAATAGGTAACAGTTTTATAAAATGAAATAAGTAAGAGTAAAAATATATTCTGCTTGTATAATAGCTATTTTGAATTTTGACTGAGAACCACATTATATTCCCTATTTGAGATTATAGTAATTTTACAACAAAAAAAAACCAATCTTTTGATTATAACTTTAAATAAGCTGAAGTTTGACTTATTTTGGAGTCACTCTAACATGCAGTAAGGTGGGAGGCAGAGCCTTATCTCAGGTAAGGCGTGACTCTTTACAGATCTTAAGTGTTCTAATCCTACAACTAATTTTTTGTCCCTTTTGTCCTGACCAGCATGACCAAATTTTTAAGTTCAGTGAGGGTCAAAGGAGTATTAGAAAATAAAGGTTTATAAACACAGATTTTGAAGATTAAGCTGAGATCAGATGGAGCTCTGCTCTCTGATGGAAATGTAGATCTAAAGAGTTATGTTAGCAACATTTATACATGTCTTATTATTAAGTTAAAGACTATGTAAGCATTATTCTTTGTTTTTAGGAGAGTTACAGAGACTAGACCATCTACATAACTTTTTCTCACAACTGCAAAGTGCAATGTTAGGAACTCTGTGTAGTTCTCAAAGAAGTCCACTGTCCAAAGTTACTGTAAGGTGGGCAGGAACTAGAGAAGGGAACTGATGAAACACTGGTTGTCTAGCAAAACAATTTCTTTCTGCCCAAGAGCTGTGTGCTTGATATCAATGTAAGAGCTGATAGGACTCCTGTACAGAGCCTCCCCAGGGAGGTTACTGCCACAGCAGTTAGGCATCTTGTGCTCCTACACAGGAACACTTCCAGGCACCAGGCATGCTACAGTCATGAAGTCAGGGACCCCAATCTCAGTCATTGTTGTCCCATTTTTGCTATAATGCATTATACTCTTTCTTAAATGTCATTTTAAGAAGTTTATATATATTGATTTCTGAGTCCATATAAACATTAGTTAACACAGTCTAACATTATATCCAAAACAGGAATCAATCAAAGAAAGGCTGAGAGAGCTTTTAACTTTTCTTTTGTGTAGCAAAATGCTTTTACCTTCTACAATATGAACCTTTAAACAAATCAGGCTGTCACTAACTCTTAGATATATATTTACATTTAAATTTTTATCTCAGTGAAATAAGTAACCAATGTTACATATACCTTACTGATAAGATGTCCCATAATAGAACATTAAATGATAGAAATAACTAACTCTTAGATATATATTTACATTTAAATTTTTATCTCAGTGAAATAAGTAACCAATGTTACATATACCTTACTGATAAGATGTCCCATAATAGAACATTAAATGATAGAAATAAATCCCCAATTAAAATTTACTCTTTATAAGTTTAAGATTACCATTACAGACAAGTTTAATCTGGAGAATAGCACAGCTTGATAAATTTCCTGCTTTAAAAACTTGTATACCTGAAAAATATGAACACATTTCATATACAACTAGAAACCATTTCACAATTACCTTGACACTTTTTTCTTACCAAATTTAGTTTCTTAAGAAAAATGTAGACTCTGTAACACAGTACAATACTTTAACAGTTGTTTAACCATAATTGTATACACCCCAATTTTTAAGACCAATTGTTCTAAAGAATAAAACTTAATAGACACAAAGTTAAGAGTAAATTAGTGTTTCTAAGAAATCCTTGCCATTTTACCATGTCATTTTACCATGTAGATTAAACTTTGGTGTATATCAGAACATTAGTATTTCACCTTAGGAAAAACCTTTAATAGCTTTAGCTGTCTCACATACACACAACCAACTCAGTTTCACACAAACATGTTGAAACTTGCCCTTTACTTACATAGACTTTCTTAGCACTTACTTAGACCCTCATGTATTTCATCACACAAGCACTTTCTTACCCAGAAACATTTCCTTTTCCCTTTTACTAAATATATTTTCATACCCAGACCCTTTTATTTTCTCTTTCCTATCTGTTGACCCCTTTTTGTTCACATTCTGAAACAACTCTTATGAAATTTCTGAATTTAGATAAATTGCTCTATTTTTAATAAGATTAAATATTTTGTTGTTTATAGTACTCTAATTGAAACACAGTTGAAACCTTTAGAACCCTTTGTATATAGAATTGTACTTGTTAAGACATAACTCTTAGTAACCTTGTTTTTAGTTTAGTTATGACACAAAGCAAGTTTAAACTCTTTTTATTTACCAACCTATGAAAGCACCAATAATGTTTAAGTATGATACTCCATGGAATTTAAGGAGTTAAGAGTACTTGATGTTATTTAACAATGAGAATTTTAATTTTGTAAATTAATCAGATGTCTCTACAAACACATTTAAGTAATCCCATATATGTTAACTCTAATTTACTTATTCTGTACAAACCAAGAAAGCAGGCAGGTGTCCTGAACAGTATTTGCTGTCTCTTTCCTGTTGAAGAAAAGTCCTAGAAACAATTGATATTAGACATTGTTTAACATCAACATTCCATTAGTTTGACCACCTAGAGACTTGCAAGTTATTTTTAAAGACATTTCACTTTTATTAGTTTACTCAATTTAAATTGAACCCTTTTAAATCACGTGAATAAAAGTATTTGGATCCATTTTTAAATTTTAATTTTAGGAGCGCTCAGTTTTGATGCAGACAAGACATGACACCAGACAGCACGACATACAAATAACACAAAATCAAAGGCCTTGTAACTTTATAGGTGAATCTCCATTGCAATGTAACAGATGTTCAAAAACTTTAGTTGAATAAAAAATAGAACTGATCAAAAAGAGAAAAAAAATTCATTAACCTAGGTATGCAAGATCAAAATTATGAGCTCAAAAATACAGCATTAAAGAAAAACAAAACAAAACAAGAATCCTGGAAAATGAGTTAATTCTGTGTAGCAGTCCAGAAGTTTAAAACAGACACCCTTTTGTTTTCTTTTTCTTATCTTCAGGTTACCCCCCTTTCCCGCTGAGACTGTTGCAGTTTACATTCCAATGCAGGCTTCAGCAAGGCCAGGCAGGGGGGAGGGAGGATCACCCAGGACTTTTTTAACCCTTTTTCTTCCTGGTTGAGAAATCAGGTTAGGTTTGAATGCAGAAAATCACAAAACATTATTTCTTACTACTTTTGAGGAATGGAGCTGCTGAGATCTCTGCCTAGGGGGAGGACTGCTTCAAGGACATGGGTGTTCCCTCCCTAGGTGGCCATGGAGCTGCGTGGAAGGGATCAGGAGGGGGGCCTTTTTCTGTCTCTTGTGATAGTTTCTCTTGATCCAACAAGCCCTTATCTAAAAACCAAGGGGCTTTGTCTTCTACAGTTTTTAAAAACTTCCTAGCTGAGGAAACCTCTAAAGGTGCTCCATTAGCCTTTAATAAAGCCTTTAATAGTCCTTCCATGCGAAGGAAGGCAGCGGCTAAGCCTGTATTTGTTAATGGGCCACCTATTTCTCTACAAGCTTTCATCCATGCCTCTATGTCTTTGCTTTTAAATGGATTAATAGCATTTCTGCATTCTCTTGTACATTGTTCATATACTAATTGTTTAATTAAAGGCATAACTACATCAGCACCCCCGAAGATCTTCCCTGCTGCATCTACCATTCTAGCCACGAAATCTGAAAAAGCTTCTGTGGGGCCTTGGGCAATTTTTGTTAAGTTACCTCGCACCTCTCCTTTATTAGGGAGTGCTTTCCAGGCAGCAATGCAGATCTTATTAATTTGTTCATAAACCTCTAATGGAAAGCCTGTTTGCTGATTGGCAAATCTACCCTGCCCCAGAAGCATATCCACATCCCAGGCAGGTTTGCCCATAGCTTGGTTGCGTGCAGCCTGTTCATTGGCCCCCTCTAACACGAAGGCTCTCCAGTCTAAATATTTACCTGGGGAAACACAAGCTTTCACTAAACTGGCCCACTCCGAGGGGGTCATGCAGAATCTATTGAGCCCCTCTATTTGGGCGATAGTAAAAGCAGCATCCACACCATAAGTGCGGACAGATTCTGCTATATTCTTTATCGTTTTAAATTCTATGGGTTCCTGATGTCTTCCCCCATCATTATCCTGGAATACAGGACAGGAAAACCTCAACTCTACATGGGCAGCCCTCCAAGCTGCAGAGTTAAAAGCTCTACCCGTGCCTGGAACCCCTCCCACATATGGGGGAGGATCATAGGCTAGAGCTGGCTTCTGTTCTTCCTCATAGTCCTTCTGTCTGAAATCTTTTTGCCTCTTAGTTCCCCCTTCTTTTATCTTCACCTTCCGTAAGTGCTGCGTTAGCTCTTTCACTTTCTCATCACCGTCTGATTCTGACTCCCCTGTATCTTCTGGTGTTCTAAGGGCTTTTAAATCTGGGTATAGTCTCCTCTTTGGAATAGTTCCATAAACCTGCTCTCCTGCACTATGTTTACTGGAAGTACTCATAGAATCCTCGGACTTCTCCTCATGTAGTTGTTCAAGAACTGCCTGTCCTTTATGAATAGCTTCCTGACATCTACCATCAAGAATACATCCTTTTATTAATTTCCATAGCGGTATCACCCCTTTCTCCAATTGTCCCTGCTCCTGAAGGAAATCTAAATCTTTTCCCAACTTATCCCAGCTGGCAGGAGTCAAGCTTCCGGAGACAGCAAACCATGGGGCTGCCTTATCAATTCTTACAAGGAATGTTTCTAAAGTGCTGCGTTTGACCTTGAGCTCTTTGGAGCGCAACAAAAAATCTAAAGACTGTATTAATGAACTAGATGGAGAATTGCCCATAATGAAAGCAGCATTCAGAGCAAGCAGAATGAAAGCAAGAACAAAATATTTTTCTTTGCTGATCGACTATACAAAGTCGATTAAATCCTAGTCCACAGACTAACCTTTGCTGATCGACTATACAAAGTCGATTAAATCCTAGTCCACAGACTAACCTTTGCTGATCGACTATACAAAGTCGATTAAATCCTAGTCCACAGACCCCATTTACCCGTGGTATTCACCGGTGCACCCCCTGACCACTGAAAGATCTGATTCCCGGGTTTCGGCACCACTTGTCGTGTCCCTCGCCCGCAAGAAAGCACGACACAGGAATCTTCCTTCAGCAGTTTAATAAGGACCTTAATATTATAAAACCATGGTTTTTCTTCTTCTCCCTCTTGAGCCGAATTCATACACTTTTATACTCTTGCAATAGCCAATCTACTCCTGCCACTTGGCCTATGTTCATAGGTGCTCCCACTTGCAACAGTTGGCTTAACCAAATATGGGCTTGTTTACCTAGAAAGCACTTCAGGAAACCAGCGCCATCTTATCATGGTGGTGAGGCGGCTCGCCACAGAAAAAAAATTTAATATAAACCAATGCATTAATCTAAATGTACTATCACTGAATATAGAAATCTGAAATAATGCTTAAAGTAGATGTAAAATATAAAAATTATAATCTGGTTTCCAATTCTCAAATTTTATTAATAAAGGCAGTAGTTGTGGTATATGCATCCTTGGGAATCAGATGTATACCATATTAGAGACATTAAGAAGTATAATTATGTCACCACCCACGGCAACATTTGCACGGATATTTATTGGAGGTGGACTGGAAATAAACTACTTCTATTCCTGTGCTGCTTCCTTGCTTGTTTGCTTATTCCCTAGATTTTCCCTAGAAGAAAAAGAGCTTGCTTGATTTTAGAGGAAGAGAGGCTTTGAGAGAAAGATAGGCTTTGCTTATAGAGAAAGTTTTAGAGAAAGAGAGGCTTCTACACTTATCAGAGATCTATTTCTTCTTAGAGTTCTGCTGCTTCTTCTTAGAGGTAGGTCCCGCATCCTGTGAACTAGGTGCTATCTATCTGAGGGCTAGCTGCTTCTTCTAGCTGCTTCTTCTCTCTGCTAGCTGCTGCTTTTCTCTGCTAGCTTCTTCTCTCTGCTAGCTGCTGCTTCTGCTTACTGCTGCTTCTTTTCTCTTTGCTAGCTGCTGCTTATATTCCCTCCAGGAGGCAGAGGGCAGGGCCATGCCAGTTGAGAACAGGCAAGGAGCCAGCTGCCCTATCATGGCAAAGGTTAAAATGAGCAGGCCCGGGCAGGAGCACTCGGGAACACCTGTGCACGCGTTGTGTGCATGGACTTAATTGAATAGGGCCAATGACAAACCACCTGGGTGTGCTTATATCAATCAACCTCCTCACTGTCGATGTGATCAAAACAACCTCCGACTGGCCGCCAGGCGCCATCGTGGCACAGCCCACATGGCATAGCCCCCAACACAATTAGATGATCTTTTCTGTTTGGCATTCCATTGCCCTTATGTCCACTAATTTTGTGATTAGTTTCCTAATTCCACATTGTAAGTCAATATTCCAATAGTTTTCATACACACACAGGCATATACACACACATATTCAGTCCTAAATTTTATTGCTCTCATATAACAGAAAAATCTATTTCTATTTTAAGTGATTATAGATTTAAAAAAATTGATTTTTTTAAATGATGAAATAGTTAATAGAAGTATGCCATCATTACATTTTTAAAGAATAAATTTTAGTGGATTCCCATGTAAGACAAAGAGGGAAAGCAGAAATTTTCAAACTAGATTTACTTTTTTTGAAAAAGAAAATTGAAAATATAATTTTCAATTATATTTCAATTGTTGTCTTTACAATTCAACTTTATAGATTGAAACACTAAGTTTAAAATATTATATAAATATAAAATTCAGAAGTGAAAAATTAGGTAAACAAATCTAAAAAATGACGATTCATTTGAGTACATAAAAATGCAAACAAATAACATTAAAAGGCATCAACAAACAAAATATTTGCAAGTCTAGAAATATTGCCATGGAAATAAAATTTTGGGGTCTCAAAATTAAAAAGAAACTATACAAAGTAAATAAGTAGAAGAAACACAAATAAATCTATCAAATAAATTATGCTAGCAAGAAAAATCAAAATTAAGCTTTATACTTATTTAGCAATATTCTAGATATATATCATTGTCAGTACTGACAAGTAGATGAAGTTACAAACACTCATACAACACTGGGGAAGAAATAAATCATTGACATCTATTTGGAAAGTCATCTGGCAATTTGTGCTAAGGAGTTCAACACATCCTTATTGCTCAGTAAGAAATTCCACATGTAGGATTATAATTAATGACACAGAACAGTAATGACTACATTACTTATGTTGCCAAAGTAATGTAAGAAACAAATAACTAACTCTGGAAAATACTGACAACATTTGTGAATGTTGTACATTATTGGAAATTGTGGTTTTTAAAGCATATTTATTTTCTTGGAACCATGATGATATAATATATGACAAAAATAATCAACCACAATGTAATGCAGTGAAATATTATGTCAGTATATGGGGAGACAGATGAAAAACACTGAGAGAAAATATCTCGTAACTGGCATGGTGTCACATGCCTGTGACTCTGGAGGCTGAGACAGGAGAATCACAAGCTCGAGACCAGCCTCAGCAATTTAGCAAGGTCCTGAGTAACTTAGAGACACCCTGTATTTAAATTAAATAAATAAATAAATAAATAAAGTGCTTGGAATGTGGCTCAGTGGTAAAGTGGAACTGAGTTCAATTTCTGGTACCCCCACCTCCAAGAAAAAAAAGAAAAGAAAAAATCTCATAATACTAAACATTGTTATTGCTGGGCTGTAGGATGACAATCGTGTGTGTGTGCAAGCATGCCTATTACTTCTCTATTCTTACAAGATAATCTAGATAATGCTTTATTTAATTATATAATAAATAATATTTTTGCTATTTACCTAGAAAAGTTTTATATTGGCAACTATATGAAAAACTGCACTGTTTTAAGGCATTTTAACAACTCTACTCAAAATATCCTTATAGGACCATCGATTAATCCATAGATCTGTCTGCCTATCTATCTTTACTCCCTTATACAGTCCTTATCAGAGACAAACACATACTTTATTATCTGTACCAATCTTGCTTTTGACACTTGGATCAAAATTTATTTTATTCAATCTGTTCATGCTTAAATATCTCTGATATTTATCATTTTGCATAATTTCACCCTTAATACTTAAACTTATAAATTGTCTATCAGAGTTTTCTATGAATGTTTATTGATAAATGTCATTGTAAAACAATTTGTAATTTAACTTCTGGTGGATAACTTTTAAGATGCCTACATTAGCTCCTTCACACAAAACACATATCTAATTTATTTGATACTACTTGAAAAATTTAGAGAGATTTTTGTACACACCATGTTCTTAATATATTTACATAGCTTATCTCGATATCAATAATTTAAAAATATCACTTCAACATTTTATAATAAAAATATGGGGAATAGATTGAATCTAAGACAGTGATGCATCTGAGTCTATAGAAAATTTGAAGCTTCCTTTTAATAAAAGAAAATATACACTTTAAGTAAATATTCAATTCACTGGCACATTACCTTAAATTATATTTCTGTATAATCATTAAATAATTTATTTTGCAGGTTTTTTTATTTGAAGATTGGCTTAAAATTAGAAGCAGTGATAGGTATGTTTGTAAAACTCTTTCTTATACTGAGAAGTCCTTCTCAGGGAAGCCTGAGTCCTTATCTCTTTTAATCTGCATTCCTGGCCTCATTACTTTTGCCTCTAGTTAAGCGTAGCAACTTGATAACTTAAATATTTCAATTATAAGGAGAGTTTCAAAACTTATCGATATTTGTATTTGGATATGTTGCAGAAGCCCAGTGAGCAAGGCTAGGATTTGTAAATCTCAAGAATACCCTAAATAAATCTAAAACTGACAAGCCCTTTATTCACAGTTTTTGAGTGCCTATGTGTTACATGTGTTATCCAATGCCATAGATACAAAAGAAAATAAAACTTAACCCAACCCTTAAGGAAGTTATATTCAAAGCAACTAAAAGAGAAGTAACGAGAGCATGTGATAAATTCTGAAAGAATAAGCAAATTATTCTATCAAGAAAAATAGTTTAGAAAATTTATAAGCTATACCTCAGACGGTCAAAATACATATATAGGTAGAGGAAATATTCAAGTATAACCGAAAAGAAAAAGGAAGAATAGGACTATATTAAAATCAGGGAAATTAGGAATTTTTCTTCCACAAGGCAATACTAACAGGGGTTAAACATAAGTCAAAAATGATATGATATTTATAAAACTTGATATTTATATTTATAAAATATATTATTTTATGATATTTATAAAAGTTGGCAAAAGTCTTACATTCTATCACATAGAGAACTCTTATGAAACACAGATAAAAGGATATATAACTCAATAATAAGTAGGCAAACACATGAATCAACACTTCACAAATGTCCAATATCATGAAACAGTTTTTCAAGTTAATTTGTCATCAAGAACATTCAAATTTAAACCACTGAGGTAAAAATTCACACCTACCAGAATTGCTAACATTTTAATAGAAAAAAAATTATAAACTGTGGTAAAGGTTTGAAGTAATTTAAATTCTCCCACACTGTACTAATATTTTAACCAATGGAGTGGAGCAACTTTATAAGACTAGCAGCAATCCCACTATCAAAGTACATGCACATTCTCCAACTTTATTCTTATGTTTGACACAAGCACACAAATATGGGTCAGAGAGTCACTAATATTTATAGTAGCATTATTCATAACAGTGTACAGTAGAAATAATCCAAAATCTATCATTTGTTTTAAAACATAATAAAAAGAAGTTTGGGATATTCATTGAACAGACTGCGGTGATTAAAACAAGTGTATTCTACTTAACGATGTGCAAGTATCTCAGATGCAAGCACATCTTATGAGAAATAAGAATTAAAAAATCTCATTATAAAAGAAGATATACTCTGTACTTCAATTATTTGAAATTCAAAACAAGTATTACATCTATGATATGAGAAGTCAGGTCATCTCTAGGATGAAAGGAAGGGTAGTGATTTGTAGAGAATATTAAAAAGTGGGCTACTGATACACTGGCAATATTCTATTTCTTAATCTCAGTAGTGATTATGTGAATGAAAAATAAATGTGAAAACAGACTGGAAATTAATAATTTATTAAGATATCACATGTACTTTAATAAAAAAGTTTATTTACATGCTTGTAAATATGTCTCTGAGTACATTTCTCTACAATTATGTAAAATAAACAACTCCAGAGTACAATCTTTAAGTCCAAGCTACAAGCACTTCAAAACCTCTTAACAGATACCATTTTTTTCCCCCAGATTTTAACCCACTTCTTTTCTGTTATAAATTTTTGGGCCTATTTTTTTCCCAGGTCTTTATTCTAATTACTAGATTTGTTTTTATTCATTGATGATTTGTTTGACATGAAAATACTGGTGTCTTTTAATAAACCATTCCCTTCTCTTATTTCCACTTACGTTATTGTCTAATCCATTTGTGTTTTTCTATTACATTTATTTTTGATCCACAAAGATTTATTTCACAGCGTATGGAGTTAATATCAAATATAATTTTGTCATAAAGTTGTTAACCAATATTTAATCAGTCTTTATGACAAAATGTCCGTATTTCTCCCTCTGGCTTGACATTCATGTTTATCACATATATATTCAGTGGGAACATAAACTGATAAAATCACTTGGGAAAATAATGTGCACATTACTTGGCTTCACTGATCTAAAAACATGCTTCTCCCACTAAGTCACGCTGTATCTAATAATTATAATACTATTTTTTTCCAAAATCAAATCAATAGAAAGGGCTGCTTTTTTATAATTTTTTGTACATTGAGAACATATATTATGCTATATAATATAAAATAATATATTGCAATGTATCATATATAATATAATCCAAATTATATATTACATATTATATATTATAATTCATTAATTATATATTGTATATTACATATAAGTATGTAATATATATATATATATTACCTTCCTAGTAAGTTAGAAAACCTGAATTAGAGAGACTGAGGGAGAAGTTCTGAATTGTAAGTGTGATTTGATGATGAACTGAAGTCATCATGATGACCCATGAATATACATTCCTGTAATCGAAATACTCATGCAAATGTGATGAAACTAAAATTGTAAACAAAGTTCTCCCAAGATTGTCTCTTCAGCATCATAATAAAGCCATTCTGCCCATTCAATTTCATTCTTACATCTGACTTACAATATCCTGATGAAGATTTCCATTAAACAATGTGGTAATGAAGAGAAGGCAAGCAACAATATTTCAGTTAGGTTTTAGGCAGTGTGAGGAATAGAACAGGAGAAGCTGCTAAAGAAATGGTTAAGAATACAAGAAAGAGTTATAAGGAATATTTCTATGATCTATATACCCTCTTTATAATATCTGTCAAATAAATGCAAGCCTTTTAATTTGAGGATTTTTGAAACTGATTTCTGTAGCTGAATCCACTGTCTCTGATTGCAATATTTCTTTGAGTCTTTGTGGCTTGGATAATGTAAAACAAGTCCACAGGCTTGAAGTTTTTCTTGTATGTTTTCATTATTTATTCTAGGAAGTAACAAGGGAGTTCACCTCTAGCCAGGGATTTTCTTACCCTTCTGGGAATCATTTGGAGATACACAGATATAGGAGAAACCTACCCAAGTACTCAAATTTAAGAAGCAGAGAGAGAGATTCAAATAAGCAGTTTGAAAATGTGGATAGTAGCAGCAAAATTGTTCAAATATTCAGTTGAAAGGATATCCAAATACATATTTTGAAAATACATTCAGGCATAGTATAGAAAGCTTAATATATATCTTAAAAATTTGTGTGCACAATGGAATCAAAAGGAGTATAATATTGAAGGGTCATGAAGTTAGCTCATGGAAATAATAAGACAAAGGTGGTTTGTTAACTTATTGAGTTTTTCCTTTAATATGTAAAATTCAAATGATTAGACAGGAGCTAGTGGTATTTTTATGAATCATAGTTATATGAGTATTCTACCTGTGCTTTTTGCCATCCTCTTATTGGGAAGGTAAACAGTAAAACTGTTTAGAAGACTTTAATATGAGCCAGACATCATTTTTATGTAGTGTATAAACTTCAAAGTTATACATAAAGTTCCTCTTGTGTATCTCCTATAACATAAAAAGTTCAAAGTACTCACATTGGCCCATACCACCTACCCTAATTATTTACCCTTTTTGAAATATCCACAATTAGGAGAACACTTTGAAATTTCTGTTAACTTTTTCCACCAATCTGATATTTCTGCCACTGAAAAAGGCAGAATCTCTTTACATGGATTTGTAAAGAGAAGATCAGGGAATGTAACTATGGATGGTTTCAACAGTGAAAAACAAATCTGCTCTCCTACATACTTCCAATGTACAACTATCCGATGGAATAGAATTCAGGAGAGAGGACTTCTCAAGGACAAATGAGGCTATAAAGAAAGCAGTTTTGATTCAGAGGCAAAGTGTGAAGGAGCCTTCCAGGGTTTGGATGGCCTTTTATGTATCTTCTAGAAATCAACCAGATTATGAAAATTTGTTGAAATCTGTGAGGCACTAGTCTGAGGGTTATAAAATGAAATATACATTGTGTCAACAAGTCAACAAGTGTTTGGTAAAACAGTAATCAAAGCAATTATACCATTATAGAGGAACATTTTGATTCTCTCCATAAATAATAATAAAGTACATGAATTTTTAACTTCTTTAACATGTACTTCCTCTATAATATAGACAGTATAATCAGAAGCTAAGAGGAGGACAGAAGAATAAACAATAGTAATTACTTTCTATTTGGAAAGAATCTATTCTTCAGAGGAAACAAATCTCTGAAACAATTGCCTTTTCTCAAGAGCTCTGAAAACTGGCAGTAGTATCTGCTGTACTCTCTTCTTGGTAGTGGGTACCCTGAAACCTGTTCAAGAGTGGTGATTTCTTACCACATTGGATAATTCATTAGAATATAAATTGACACAAATGCATTAAATCAACTATTGGCCAAATTCTCTGATTTCATGACTTGCATTTACAGACAAGAAGAATTCTGTTCACTTCACAGGACAGAATTTAGAAGATGAAAGGGAAGTAAGTATAGTATTTCTAAGAGAGTCAATATACCACCATCTACTACTCTATTCTTGCACAATGATATAGATTGATATTCTAAGCTTAGAGTTCTAGAGATTCTGCCTCAAAGTAACTTGGAGAAAAAGAGCTTTTTATTATAAAGATACTATCATTTCAGGAAATTGAAGACATTTCTGAATATCCTCTTTTCACTTGATTTTACTAGTTTTTCACTCTATTATTTTTTTTTCTCAGTTCTTTTAGGAGTCAGGGTTTACATTGTTTTTCTTAAAAATACCTAAGCTGAGCAATTTTCTCATTTATTGGCAACTCTTCAACTTCCTAACATATATATCAAGATACAATTCATCTTGTATCATGCAAGTTTTAATATCTTTGGATACCATTGTAAATTGTATTTCATTTTACGTGGGGTATAGTGTGTTAATTTAATGCTTGCATACAAATCAAATTAAAATGGTGCTTCTCTTTCCTTAAATGTATATTTAAAAAATTGACTAATATTTGATCTATGTACATATTTTTGAGTTGCAATGTGATTTCAAACGTTTCAATATTTTATAATTCATGACAATCATTAATCAATAGATTATTTTTAAAAAGTATTTCTTCTAATCATTTTTTGTATGTTCTTCAGCATATAGTTTTATTGATTTCTAATTGTATTTTGTACAGAAAATGTAGCTTGTGTGAAATATATTAAGTATTATGTTGGTTAACATCTTTTATGATCTAGTAACTGGGTCATTTTACTAAATGTGCATATGAGTACAAGAGTATGCCCCAAGTTATTTATAGCAAGTTCCTTGACCTCTGCTCTCTCCATAAGACATTTATTCTAAGGAATTGCTTTCCACTGGTTTTTCTTGCTTATAATTATAACTTTAGCTTGCCTGGTTTCATCTACCGTAAAGATTTTTACAGAAGACATAAGTTCAAAACATATTGCCCATTATCTGTGTTGTTTCTTCTAATGAATACATAAATAACTTTCTAACTTTGACTTAAATGATATCTATCTTTATGAAAATTGCATTAAATTTTAACAGCATCATCTTAATACACAATCTTCACTATTTCTTAATGTATATATTAATAATTTAAAAAATTCTCAAGATTCAAGAATCACCATTTATTTGGTAGGTAATCTTGAGAAAGCATTTTTTTCCACCTTTAAACCTAGATTTTTTGACAAACTCTTCAATGGTTAAAGAGGGAAAAACGTTATTTTAGGATAAGTTGTTAGTTTCTATAGGTTAAGGTAAACTATAAATCTTATTAAGTTATTTTAAAACATTTCTTCCAAATTTCCAAAAATTTATATAAATATTACCTAGAAAGTTTATTTTATTATCACTACTGTAACATTATTTATAAAATTAAAAATAGTGTAGCCTATGGTAATGACATAATCAAACAATACTAAATGACTTTAGGTAAAATATCTTCCTCCCATCTACTCTCACTTCCAGACTCAGTATCTTAATATATTCACATTATGCTACTTGCAATTTTTATGATTGTTAACATAATTAGAAATGTTATTTTTTCTTTGTCTTTGTCACTTCTCACCATATGACATTTATTAACAAGAAACAATATAGATGAGGAATTTAATTAGCACTTTTCCCTCCTTCCCTCTTGGCTTTGTTTGCTGTTATTTTGGGTTTTCCTATTGTTTATATAACTTTAAGTAAGACAATTAAAACTGCATTGCTCATTTCAACAACTGTAGATACTATTTGAAGAAGGTTTTAATTTACATGACTAATTACCTAAACTAAAACTCCTCATAGATTAGTAACTTGGCACTGCTACAGAAATAAGGAGAGTGAAGGTGGTCAGATGGGACACTTCAATATTGCAATTTTTTCACATCTAACATTCTACAGAAAAGCTCAGATTTTACTTTTTAAAATTATAAATAGGAAACTTAGGTTTTTCTAATAGTCAGAAACTATTCAGGAATCCTGGGTATATTTCTCTGAACATAGGAAGCAGAATAGGACTATAGAAAATACTCAGAATTGAAATACTTTCCCGGGGTCTGAGTAGTGCCACACTTTTGGAAAAGATGTCATATATTTAATTAACTGAACAAGGAATAAAGGAGTTTTAACTATATATTGACTTGACTGATAAAAGCACATTTCTTTAAGAAAGAACTAGGAACAGCTGGTTCATCCTGAACTCTTATGTTCAAACACATATATTTGGATGAGCCTTAGAATTTTTCAGTTTATGAATAAATACAGGTATTATATATAAAGTGAACAAACCATTGGATGTTGGGATGTTGTGTGTGTGTGTGTGTGTGTGACATGCATAAAAGAAGAGGGAGATGAAAGAGAAAGACAGAAAGAGCGTGAGGGAAATGAAATGGGAATAAGTTTAGCGAGTGTTTTGTGTGTGTGAAAGAAGCAACAATAATTTAATATAATGGAGTTATTTTTATATTAATATGATATTTTCATGTTTCTGAATTCACAGTTAAAGAAGAAAGTAGAATATTAGTTATGTTGCTCCAACCATTGTTTTCAGAAAAATATGGATAACATTTAGAGAGCCTGTTATTGAATTTAAATATCCCTAAGATTTTTGCAGTGTCTAAATTATTGATCAATAATTATCCTAAATTATGATCATCTTCATAAAAATAAATATTGCACATAATAGTTTAAAATCAGTACTCTTTCAGCATATCATCAATATGCATTTGTACTAAGAATTGAAACTATTGCTTTTGCATAGAGAATATGACATATTTCAATGTTCTGTCATTTTAGAAGAAATGATATGAAAGAACATTGAAGCATTTCCACAGAATGTGAAGTTGTCAGATACTCAGAGAGATTTCATTTCCCTTTAGATTTACCAGTTACATATTTGGGTCAACGGTTGCAAAATTCAAAGTAGTGTTTCCTAATGTATGTTCTAAAGATATTAGTTCAAAAGATGTTAATGATTTTTCTAGAAATTGTGCAAAACAATGCCATTTCTTTAGGGAATCATTACACAAATGAGCACACTTAAGTCTCTGAAAAGATCCACAATGCTTTAAATCAATGTTTCAACACTTTATTATTATCATGATTCCCAAACTTATCTGTACACAAAATTTTCCATTTATTCAACATATATTATTGTTCTTTCATTCTTCATTTTTTCTAGCATACAGATAATTCATATAGGAGTTAGTAATCATGTGCCATTTACTTTCTTTTCAAAATAAAGTTTTATTGAAACATATTTATGCCCACTTGTGGCTGTTGTACTGTGATGGAGAAGTTGAGTGACTACAATATAAAACTTATGTCTGACAAAGTTTATACATATTTCTTATCTGGTCCTTCTCCATCAGGAAAAACATTTTCAAGCATTGATAGCTCAATAAAATACCACTGGGCATCAAATTAGGAAACACTAACTTAAAAATATGTATTATAATTTTTTGCAGATCATTATAAAATATTTATAACATAAAATGTACAACTAGTTTTAATAATCTGAAACTTGAATGATGTGGCTTTGATACCTATTGCATTAGTGCATCTTTTTGAAGTTTATCATATTAATTTAACTTATATAAAAAATGTAAAGGAATATTTAGGACAGAGAATATAAACATTTCAAATCTTTCCTAAATCAGAGAGAAAACTTTGTATCAGAAACATTTTATAGCCTTCATTTTTAAAAATAAGTCCTCTAGGAAGTTTAAAATGTATTACTATCTTCTTTCCTCACTTTCCTGATATGAAATTCTATATAGATTATTATGACTTTTCATTTGTAACTTGCAGGTACCTTGCTCTCTCTTCAGTTTTAAAATTAACTATAGTAGGGTCTAAAATTACAAACCTTGAAGTTTTGAATTTATTGGATCAGATGCTGTGTAACTGTCTAGACTAAAATATCTCACTGTCAGTAATTTATGAAGTATTAGAATGCAATTGAACTAAATTCTGGATGTTTTTCCAGGAAGAAATGAACCCCACTGTTGTTACTCCACCGATCCAAGCCATTGATCGGGACCGGAACATTCAACCACCATCAGACAGGCCCCGCATCCTCTATTCCGTCCTTGTTGGTTTGTATCTGCTAATGTTTTATATTATCAGTTGTCACTCTAGAATCATGTTATAATTCTCTCAAATCAATGTAAACCCTTTTATCACAAGTTTTTCTTAGAATTGATTGTTGTGTATATATATAAAACTTTAGATGTCATAATATAAAGGTTTTTCTCCTTCATACTGAGTTTCAGCAAAAATGTATAGAACAATTGAAAACACTTTTACAAACAGTGAAGCCAGTCATTAATCTACATACTGGTAGTTTTCTCCAAAGCATCTCATTGTGTGTGTGTGGATAATACACACAATTCTGATATGACTGAATTAAATAATGACAATTTTTGAGACATATGGGAGAAGAAAAAAGATCATGAGTAGGCCTAAGAGTTCACAATACATGAAATGATTCATAATTTTTCCCAGAAATATTCCACAAAAGGTGTTCTAATTCATATATATATATATGTATATTGCTAATTTTGCAAAAAGGGAAATGATAATTTGATTATGTTATTCTTAAACTGATTTTGAAAAACTATGGATGTCTCTGATTTACATAGTTTAAGGTTTAGAGGGACATGCATCCCTTATAGCTCAGGAAGTATGTCTTTAAGAAAATAGCTAAATCTTAGTAACAATCAAAATTGAGGCATTTTTCACTTACCGAGTCTCACCTTTACAATGTAGCTCAGTGACAGTGTTGAAAATTACAATCTTAATTCCCAGAGTAGTTTGGCAGACTTGTAAGACACAGAATAAAGGCAAAGCACTTTCAAAGTCTCTTTCACCAAAATCATTATTATCTAAATTTTCTGTTGATTCCCTGGAAGATTGTTTCAGATCACCCATGGCAAAATGCTTTCTCCAGAGGGGCATTTACCAAAAATCAAAGAAAAAAAATTTTTTTTGCAGAAAACTGTTTTACGTTTGTGGCTGTCTAAAATAGATCCTAGTTAAGAGAAACAAGAGATCCTAACAAACAGCTTTGAGGGAGAAGGTAGAGAATGGTGTCCATAGGAGATTTTAAAAAGATTCAACATATTTCTGGGAATTCAGAAGAATAATAGTAAGAATCATACTTATAAAACTTTTGGAAAGGCCCTAAGCTCTATTATCTCTGGCCAAACTTGAGACAACAAAAGTTGTATGTAAAGGTTAAAATGGGGTTTCATATGGTAAACTTGAGGACAAAAGATGTGATCCAATATGCACAAAGAGGTCTGGAGCAAGAATTAGGAAATTTAATTGTTCTGTTTGTTTAAAAAATATTATTTTTGCAATAAAATAATAATTATTGTATCAATAAACTAAGTACCAATCTCAATAGTCACATGTGACAAAGAATTCAGACTTTAGAATGTTAGTTTGAAACTATCAGAATACAAATAAGCACTACAATAAACTTACATTTTAACAAAACTCTGTGGAGTAATAATCTGATTTCTAGAGTTGTCACAGAATACTGTTTGAAATTTCCAATTATAAACAAAATTATAAGACCAGAAAAACATAATACAGTGGCCAATACAGAGAAAAAATGATCAATGGAATATATTCTTGATGAAGTTCAGACATTGAATTCATTAGACAAAGATTTCAATTTCCTATTTTAAACACAAGAAAGATCTAAATAAAACCATGTACAAATAACCAATAAAGTATGAGGGCAAGGCCTTTAAAACAGGGAATGTCAACAAAGAAATACAAATTATCAAAAGGAACTAAATAAAAATAAAAAGTATTTCAGAAATAAATATTTCACTAGAGATGCTGAATAGCAAATTAAAGCAGTAAGAAGAAACACCCAGAAAATGTGATGAGAGATCAACTGACATTATCAAATGTAAGGAGCAGAGAGAAAAAAGAATGAAGAAAAATGAAAGTAAACTCAGAAGTCTGTGGAACACCATTTGTTACAATGAATATGGAAAATAAGAATTCTGGAAAAAGCAGAGAGAAAGAATGTACAAATAAATAATGACTCAAAACTTCATGGATTAGGGATAATATTGATCTACACATCCTAGGAGCTTGATAAACTTAAATTAGGATATACTGAAAGGGATTTGTAACCAGTTACCTAGATACATCCTAATGAAAATGTCAAATCACACAAAGAGCATTTTTAATTTTATTTATGAATTGAAGGCAGGACCTTATATATGCTAGGCAATTCTCTGCCACTGAGCTGCACCCCCAAGTCCAAAAGCAATCCTGAAAATAATAAAAAAAGGGCAACTTTTCATAGACTATTCATCCTCAATAAGATCAGCTTGGGTTTTCTCTTTAGAAGCCATGGATGCCAGACTGTACTACATTCAAAGTGCTGAAAGAAAAAAAAAAATAGTGTCAGCCATAATTCTATACAGGGCAATTTAATTATTCAAATTATTTTCATCAAGATGCTTTATAAACCTTCATTAACTATAAGTATTTTTTGGTATTAATTATCATGATCATGGTCTGCTATACAGAATAATAATATTGGAAAAATCAGGAGATACAGGTTTCAATGCTTATATCAAATTGAAGAAAGGAAGAAAATATTCAAAGATCCTTAATTTTTTCTGTTGTGTCTTTCAGATATCAAAATTACTAGAGAGAACCCAGAGTTTTCTTAGTTTGTTTTAACTTTACTTATTGAGTGAGTGTGTGTGTGTGTGTTTGTGTTTGTGCTTTCCCCTGGTTGTAGACAACATATAGGAACTCCTTCTCTGTATGCTGGTCATTCAGATGCTACATAACCTTGCACACAGTTCCTGAGATGTTGTTCCCTCATGCCTTTCCATATTCTAGAATGTTAACTAGTGGAGTAGAATAGCAAGAAATTAGAGATGATGTTTGGCCATATGGACTTGCATGTAACAATAAATGAATACAAAAAGAAATGTGATTTAAGGCCTAGAGAAAAA